>NW_026009657.1:0-3281 GCF_001458135.2 Marmota marmota marmota
CGGGGGGGGGGGGGAGTTGATTCAACTGGAGCTCACCACCACCTGGCCCTATGACAGCCCCGGGACGTCCCCTTGGCTGACTGGCTCAGAGATATTTTCCGCCCTCGGGGTGGTGACGCACCTGCTGCTCCTGTCCCGGGCGGGGGCAGGAGGCAGGAAGCCCTGAGCTGAGGTGCAGGGTGCGGGGAGGGACCTGGGCTCGATTCCAGGAAACCAGGACGCCGCGAGGAACAGGCGGCCAGGACCCCGCATCCTGCACTCCTCTGTGCACCTGGCTGGCTGGGCCCTGGCGCTGCCCTGTCCACAGTCTCAGCCTCATGAGGGGAGGAAGTGACTGAGGGCGCTGCCTAGTGAGCAAGTAGACAGTCACAAACCCCCTCCGCTGTGTGACAGCAAACCAATGGGGTCCCGTCAGGATGAAGCTTTCTTAGCAAATTCTGTGTCCTTTGGACCGTTTTAAAAATCTGCTTTGAGAATTTATTTTTGGACAGTACACTGGGAATCAGGTCACTGGGAATCAGGTCGCTTGGGTTCCAGTCCTAACCCTGCCTCGGCCTTGCTGTGTGACCTTGGGCAGGCCCCACCCCTCTCTGAGGTCAGGCTGAGGGACACAGGCAGAGTCTCATTCTGGGTCCCCTGGAGGATTGCGTCAGCACCTCTCCAACCTCTATCCCCCGATCAGCAGCTGCTGCCCTGACCACACAGCCTGGTCAGACAGAGGCCCGAGCCAAGACCCCCGAGTGGTGGCGTGGGATGGGGAAGGGACACAGAGACGGGAGAGCAACGGGCTGGTTAGTGGGGCCTCAGGGCCCTCAGGGCCCATGAGTCCTGTGCAGGTGGAGAAGGTGGCCTCCCTCCAGGTCTTCTTCTTGATCTGTCCCTCAGAGCAACCACAGAACGTCCCCAGGTTTTGCTGGGTCCCCTGCCCTCCGTGTCCAGTGTGGAGGCAGGGCCACCTGCATCTGTCCCCAGGCTCTGTGCTCCTCGGGGTGGGAGTGTGCCTTGACCCTCAGTGGCCTGGGAGCTGCCCGGTGGGTGGCACCGCCTAGAGACTCAACACCTGTGGCATGGATGAGTAAGTGGGTCTCAATGGGTGCACCAGGCGCTGGACAGAGGTGACAGAGGTGGCCTCTGGGGACTTGGGGGAAAGGCACATCCAGGAAATGGCTCATTTCCCTTCCCGGTCGCAGCAGAGTGGCTCCCTCCCATGTCCCAGCGCTGGTCACACCTGCATTTCTGTGGGAGGGCTGTGGGGTGGCAGAGAGAGCAGGCTTCTGAAGTGACAAGGACCCAGGGTCCCAGGGGACCCCCGGAGCACCCAGCAGCCGCCGGCTCCTGTCCCCACCCTGCCTGTTACTGGGCTGAACCGTCCCCCAAAGTACACACAAGTCCTAACCCTCAGCCACGAGTGTGGCCTCATTTGGAAACGGTGTCTTTGCAAATGTGAGCAGGTTAAGATGGGGTCACCCTGGATGAGGGGAGACCCCGGGGCACCTTGACGGGGGAGAAGTTGGACAGGAGACGCTGCCTCCCAGGGAGAAGGCCATGTGACCGGAGCCACCAGGAACTGGGAAGAGACAAGGGGGGGCTTCAGAAGAACAACGGACGCTGCCAATTTGACTTCAGCTTCTGGCCTCCGGAACTTTGCAGAATAAACTGTGGCTCTTGTGGACCCGCAGCTGGTGGCCGTTCGCAGGCCGCGGCAGCCCTAGGAGACAGCTCTGCTCCCACCCATGGGTGGAGGACCCACAGGTCAGCTTCTCCCAGAACCTCAGGCTCCTCTTCGGCTGAGTGGAGACGCCGTTCCCCTCCCGAGCCTGGCGGCCTGGCTGTGAGCTGTGCAGGGCGGCCCTAGGAGCTTCCTGCGTGTCCTCGAAGGAGTTGACAGCAAAGTCCTTCCTTCACTCGCCCACTGCTGGCCCCTCCTGGGTGCCAGGCGCTGTCCCCCTGCCTCCAGGGTGCCCAAGAGGCCACGAGTCCATCCCTGGCTTACGTCCCTACGCTGGAAGGCCCTGATGGAGAGGGTGCAGACTTCTTGGCTGTGCGCCCTCTTTGGTGGATGACAAGTATGCACCTGCTGTGTGCAGGGCTCCAGGGAGAAGCTGGGGTGTGGCATTGCCCAGTACCCGCTCATGCGGCCACGCGAGCGCTCACTCAGGCTGCAGAGAGGAGCGCCCGCAGGGTGGCCTGGCCAGCACAGCCTGGCCTCCAGTCCCGGAGGCTGGCAGCTTACGGGCCGGGGGCTCCTGCGGTGGCTGTGAGCAAGCTCCTTGGCTCCGGAGCTGCTGCGCGAGCTGCCACCATCTTGACACGGCATCCTTGTGTGCAGGGTCCCAGGTCCAAGTCCCCATTTTATAAGAACACAAGTCCCAGTGGACTGAAGGTCCACGTTACACCCTCTGCCTCCAACCATCCGGCTGTCACCCCCTTCCTGAGGCCATGAGATGGCAGCCCGGGGAGGTGACATTTCTTGCTGGGTCACAGCCCGTGGAGGGACTGGGATGTCAGCCAGGTCCTCTGGCTCCCCAACCCTCAGATCTGTCACCTGAGTGTGGCACTACATCAGGTGGAGGCCTGTCCCTGTCCCATTAGGCCAGGCCTGCTGTGTCCCCTGCTGGCCACCAACCCACACTGACCAGGCCTCTAAGAAGCTTCTCTGGTCCTTGGGACAAGAGGGCCACAGAGGCTGAGGGTCAGCATCCGTGTGAAACACAGGTGCCCAGGGAGCCGTGAGGCCTTCACCCCGCTGTGTGTGAGCGTGTCCCTCTGCTGTGGGGACAGCTGTCTGTCTAGACCCATGGCAGCCCTTGTTGGGCAGGCTGCCCGAGCCCACGGCTCACTGGGACCCCCGGGCTGGGACCCCCGTGCTCCTCGAGCCTCCTCAGCATTTGCTGCCCTCCCCGGGGCCTGGCGCTACCCCTTCCCAGGCTGGGCGGGTCGATGGCTGGGCGGCCACCAGGCGCAGAGGACATCGATTGTGCAAGAGCTGCTTTCCAGACCGCCCAGCTGCCAGCCTGCGGGGCCAGGGGCCTGGGCCACTTGACCTTCTAGAGGACAGGGTGGACACACAGGCGGGGCTCGGGGTGTCCTGCAACCACACATGTCCCTGCTCCTGTCCCAAGCTCCAGTCCCCTGGGAAGTCTGAGGTGGGGGCTGGGCCTGGGGAGGGGGTTTGCAGGGAGGAGGGAGAAACCCCCGGGCAGGGACGGTGGGGACAGTGAGGTAAGGCGAGGCAGGGCCTGGGCAGGAGTCGAGGGCGGTGCCCTCCCCATCCTGTGTCC
>NW_026009658.1:0-3281 GCF_001458135.2 Marmota marmota marmota
TGGTCCCATACACAGGATGGGAAAAAGAGGGCAGGAGAACAGAGAAAATTTAAAATTTATTAGAGGGGCAGGATATTCCTCTTCTTTGGATACCAGCTATGGCCCCTTTCTTCCTCCCAGGAAGAGTCTGTGTTACTATTTTTTAAATAAAACCTGCTTTCTATGCTTGTCTCAGCACTTCTTGGAGGTTCCCACTTCAACACCTGGGGAAACAGAACCTATCACTGGTAACTAGCAGTATCACTATCATGACTTGAACGTTAACTGGAATGGGCACAGGGATGAGAAGGAAAGAAGGGAATAAAAAATGACAAATATTACTGGAGTTTCTGATAATGCCATTGACCAATATTGAAATAGAAGAAGCTGAGGACATGGGGTGTGGGAATATGGTAGGAAGGGTGAATGGAGAAATAATTGACTATGTTTTCAAGATTCTGAATTGGAGAGAAAAGATTCAAAATAAAGATGTCCATAAAGGTGTTGATTACATGACCTGGAGCCAAGGATGGAAGAAGTTGCAACAAGAACACATATGAAAAGAATTATTCACTTTGGATAAAAAAAAGAATATTTCTTCTTCTGAGATCTAAAAGAGCTAAAGTAAACATACAGATTCTTCTGAACTTATGATGGGTTACATCCAAATTGACAAACCCACTATAAGTTGAAAATATTCTAAGTAAAAAATGCATTTAATACACCTACCCTACTGAACATCATAGTTTAGTAAACACAGTACTGGAGGGTGTCTGTTGTTTATCCCTGTGATTGTGTTGTCAACTGGGAGCTGTAGCAGTCTGCCACTGCTCACCATCATGAGAGAGTATCTTATATTGCTATCTCATGAAAAGATCAAAATTAAAAATCTGAAGTACAGTTTCTACTGATGTGTATATAATTTTAAAGTAAAAAATTATGAGTTGAGGACATAAGTTGAGTTCCACAAGACAAACCTTTAAATATGAGGACAGAGGTGTTCATGCTTGATGGCCTTAATTATCTTTATGAGTTTAGATTATTCTCTTAGAAAGGGAAAGAATTGGTGTTGGGTAGCTCTTATGAACTTCAGTGATGAATATGAGATACAGAATAGTCATATGGATAATGGGAAAGGGAGCTGAAAATAGACTTGCAAAAATAATGTTAACATTACTTAGGATCCAGATAGCTTTAAGATATATCACCTTCAAATTAAAATACTTGTGGTTGACATATTTACATTTTTGTTGTTCTTTTCATAAACATTTGAAAGTTTATAATAGTCTGCATACTTAAATGTCATATATATCATGTCATATTCCTCACGGATGTGGAAATTGAAGCTCAGAGAAATAAAATGATTTATCTATTTCACAAATTTAGTAAGTGGAAGTCATGAACCCAGTTCTGATTTCACTCAGTGCTCCTTATAAATTGCTTCTTCTGAAGAGAAGAGCTAAGGTGGAAAACTGTAGGTGAGGGCTGGGGTTGTGGCTCAGTGGCAGAGCACTTGCCTAGCATGTGTGAGGCACTGGGTTTGATCTAGGCAACACATTAAAAATAAATAAATAAAATAAAGGTATTACGATCATCTACAACTAAAAAAAAATTTTTAAAAACCCAAATAAAACAGAAAGCAGGAAGAGTATAACCATTTAAAAGAAAATTGTAGGTCAGGTCATCAGAACTTCTTGCAAGGCTTCTATGGGGGATTGACACTTTCTTGGGCTTCGCCTACTGGGACCTCAAACTAAATGCAGCCAAAGCTGAATTCATTGCTTTTCCTTTGTAACCAATTTTTCCTGTGACTTTCAATTTCTATTAATCATCATTTCTCAGTCATCAAAGATGGCCTACACAGTGTTCTTGTAATGAGTAAATGGAATAGCACAGAGAGAGTGCCTAGTACAACACTTCATGTGTGCAAGTCATTCAGTAACTGACAGTTGTTATCATTCCTATTACCCCAAGAATCCCCTATCCCAGCCAAACTGGATCCTTGTGGTAGGTTGAAAACTGGGTCCCAAAAGATGTCCATGTCCTAATCTTTGGAATGTGTGAATATTACCTTGTGTGGGAAGTGGAGAGGGAGTCTTTGCAGATGTGATTTAGGATGTTGATATGGAGAGATTATTCTTATTTATCTAGATGGGTCCTAAATGTAATCACATGTAATCCTACAAAAAGGAGGCAGGGAGATATCTGAACACAGATTGTAGAAGAAAATGTGACCACACAGGAATAGACTGGAGTAATATGGCCACAAGCTAAGGAATGCCGACAACTATTAAAAGCTGGAAGAGGCAAAGTTCCTCAGTTGCCTTAGCCACATTTCAGGTATTCACCACATGTGATGAGTGTTATCTATCAGACATCACAGACATAGAACCTTTCATTATCACAGAAAGTTCTATTGGACAGAGCTGCTCCACATAGGCAATCTGGGTATAACATAAACAAATAGAAAAAGCACTAGGAACCATGGTGGTAATAGGAATATAGGGATTAGGAATAATGTTTCCTCAAAATACAAAGTTACTATTATAAAAATGTCAACTTTCTCAAGACCAATTTATCAAAATAACACAATCTTGGCCAAAATTCCAATAATATGTCTGTTGGAACTTGTTAAGCTGATTCTAATAGTCATGTGCAAAAGAAAATGTGTGGGTAAACATTAAAGACACTGAAAAACAAGAATAATGAAGGGGAGTCAGGTGCCCTTCCAGATATCAAAACATACTGTAAAGTTAGAGTGACTACAATAAGAACAGGTGGGTGTGGTGGCCCATGCCTGTAATCCCAGCTACGCAGGAGGCTGAGGCAGGAGGATCACAATTTTGAGGCCAGCAATGGTAACTTAACAAGACTCTGTTTCAAAATAAAATAAAAAATAAAAAGTTAGGGATATTGCTTATTGATAGAGCACCATGAGTTCAATCCTCAGAACTGCAAACAAAACAATAACCAACCTATAAAAATTTTAGAATAAAACACAGGGGAAAGTTTTATAACATTGGTTTTGGTAAGGATTTCTTGGAAAAACACAGGCAATAAGAGAAAAAAACAGGTAAATTGGACTCGATCAAAATTAAAATTCCGTGGTTCAAAGGATGCAAAATGGAATGGGAGAAAATACTTGTAAAATCACATATCTGACAGAGGATTAATACCCAGAATATATAAAAAAAACCCTACAACCTAGCAATGACAAAACAACCTGCTTTTAAAATGGGCAAATAATTTGAAGAGACATTTCTCTAAAGAAGATATACAGTTGGCCAATAAACACATAAAAA
>NW_026009659.1:0-3280 GCF_001458135.2 Marmota marmota marmota
CTTTTTTTTTTTTTTTTTTTTTTTTTTTCAAATTGACTGTCTATTCATATTTGGAAATCACCTCTTCTAGAGCAGTAGTTCTCAGGTTTGGCCGGCAAGAGGCCAGGGGTGAGAGATTTCAAAATTTCTAGGAGGCAACTGTAGTTTAAAAAAAATAAAATGATTGATGCAGTGTCTTAATATAGCTTTTTATTTGGAAAATTTAAAAAATATATGTTGTTAATTCAAATTTTATAAAATAAGATTTTATCTAGTCATCTTGGTAGGAATATATAGAACATGTAGAAATGCAGTTAATGCAGTTATACAGCTATTCTCAGTATGGGGAAAGGGGAAGGTATTTTTATATTTCTTAAAATTAAGTGTTATATAGTTGATAAATACTTATTTAAGCAGCCATGTACTTAACACAAATTCCCTAAAAAATTTACTTCTCTTCCAAATAACCATATAAATAATTAAGCAATATAAAGTCAGAGAATTGAGTCTCTAAGAAACAGTTTATAAAGTCTGTCAGTTCATTAATGACTGTCCAGATTCATTCCCTGAAACACAAACTCCAGTTCTTCCCGAATAATGAGCCGTTGTCACAGTTCCAGTCCCAGAGCTGGCAGAATTCCTGCTAACCTTAGCCTACCCGCTCTGATTTCTTATTTATATCATGTCCTATTTATCTCAGCCAATGAGATAAAAATTACTTTCTAGTCCTCAGTGACATAGTTCCATAAATCCCAGCATAAACTTGTAGCAGAGCAGACAAACCCAAAGAGCCAATTCATTAACATTAGTAAATTCATGGTAGTCTGAAAGCAAGTGGCCATGTTATTTATCTGCTTCATAAAGTCATTCCACAAACATTTATGGGTATCTTCTTTTACCAGGCTGGGTGTGAGGGACACAGCCCATTGTTGTTTCATGGGCTCTGGAAGATCTCTGATTTTGTCTCTCTCTCCTTATATCTCCATGTAGGTTGAACCTCAATACCAAATATGGAACAGTCTCAATCCTCCTTCCTTAATAATGTTTCTCCTCAGGTTGTCTGTCCTGAGTTTCTCCTTTTTCATCGTGTTAAATAACCATGATAGGTAAAATATTTATCAGCTTTTAGCTTGGATTTAGAGTTGCACTTGATGTGCATATTGTGTTCATTTGTTTTTTATGTCTAGTTTCTAAGTTGCTATAGAATTCATTCTTCCTCTCAAATTGGGCAATGCCTGTACCAGTCATTTAGCAAGGAGTTGGAACCTTTAAGAGACCCTTGGTTTGTAGGCTGAACTATTCCTCTTTCCGGGTAGCTCTATTAGTCTCTTCACTTTAAATTCAATGCCTCTAACTCTTTTTACTTTTATCTGAAGTACTATGGAGTCAGCCAGCCGTAACTATAACTGCTTATAGGGAGTCTATGCTGTTTATATACCTGAATCTGTAAGTATCTGCTCCTTCCTCTGTGCCCCTCCTGATACTGGTTCGATGCACATGGGAATAGTTTCTTGTTCCCTGGTGTTGAAAATTAAATACCCAAAAGACTCTGAGGCAAGCATAGAGAGCAGGTTTTATTTAAGAAAGACAGACTTCTGAAGAGAAGGGGGTCTTGAAGCTGAAAGCCCATGGGAGGGGATGTGACTTGCTTTTTTATAGACCTCAGAACCCTTGTCTTTAATCATTGTCTTCTCTTTCTTCCCCATATATATGTGACAAAGAGCAGGAGCATAGAGGTTGTTAGCAACCAGAGTGGAAGAGCACAGTTGCTCAGTTTGCTGAGGAATGTGACATAGCCTGTCCACTTAGGCAAGGCAGGGCTCTAGGTAGATTGCTTTTGGCAAAGAAAGCATGTGTGGGTTGGCACAGTGGGCCCTTTTATAGAATTATTTTCTTAACCTCGGGTTCCCACCTTCTCATCTATCTGTCCCTTAATATTCCCATAAAATATGAATTTTTTTTAAAGGATTCTTAAAAAACCACTACTTCTTCTTACAATATCTTAGGCTAGTAATGTATCTCCAAATGTCCCCACTCTTTTGAAATAATCTCACCACTATTACAAACCAAATATTGGTGTGGCCTTTTCTTTTTTCTTGCTAAATCTAATTCATGTGGCAGTTCTGTTCAGAACTCTCAGGTTTCCTGCATGCTGCTGTTCTGTTTTTATGTACAGGTCGAGTGCAGTTACCTATTCTGGCTTTAGAATTTCTCTTGTCTGCCTGCCTATCTAGAGATTGCAGTAGACTCAGACTGAGACAGGCATCATGGGTTTGCTGTGAGAGGGACATCATCTATTGAAGAACATACGTCACATGCAGGAAGACTGAATACATTTTGAGACTAACTCAGAAATATGCCCCTAACAATGTTTCTTACTTAGTTTGTGCTGCTAGAACAAAAGTACCATGAATTGAGTGACTTAAACAATTTGTTTCTCCCAGTTTTAGAGGTTGCAAATCTGAGATCAGGGTGTCAGGTTCCTGTGAGGACCTGCTTCCTGCTTCACAGACAGCCTTGTATCTTTACCTGATGGAGAGAAGAGAATACAAGCTGTTTCCTGTCCCTTATTACACGAGCACAGATCCCGTTTATGAGGCCTAATCACCTCCCAATGGCCTTGCCTCCTAATACTATCCCATTGGGAGTGAGGACTTTAACATATGAATTTTGAAGGGACATGGTCAGTCTATAACACTATGGGAATTTGCTAATCAAAGGTGACTTTTGGATTTAAGGCAGATGATTTGTAATGCGGCAAAAAAAAAAAAAAGAAAAAAAAATTTTCTTTTACTTCTATATAGCTGGGTGTGGTGGTACATGCCTATAATCCCAGAGACTTGGGAGGCTGATGCAGGAGAATCACAAGTTTGAGGCCAGCCTCGGCAATTTAGCAAGTCCCTAAGCAACTTAGTAAGACCTGTTTCAAAGTAAAAAATAAAAAGGGCTCAGGGGCAAAGCACCCCTGGGTTCAATCCCTAGTAACCCCCTCACCTTTTTAATTGTCTCTTCCTTTCCACTGTAATATGAGCTTTGGGAAGGCAGGGGCTTTGGCTGTTTGGATCACTGCTATGAGCCCAGGTCCTAAAATACTGCCTGCTAAGTGCTTAGTAAATATTTGTGAATGAATGAGTATTTAGATGAATGAATGAATGTATTTGCATATATATAATATACATTATATATACATATGTACCATATATGTTGTATATATGCAATGTGGTCCAGATCCACAGCAGCATCTGAGATAGCGAAACAGCTCAAAGGAATTTTGATCTTTTTTTTTTTTTTTTTTTTTTTT
>NW_026009660.1:0-3280 GCF_001458135.2 Marmota marmota marmota
TTTTTTTTTTTTTTTTTTTTTTTGGTGTGTGTGTGTGTAGTGCTGGCGATTGAACCCAGGGCCTTGTGCATATGAGGCAAACACTCTACCAACTGAGCTCTATCTCCAGCCCCCAAGTCTGCCTGCCTATTTAGAGAATGACTATATTGTAGGCAAGTGGAAAAGGCTGGAGAAGAAGCAGGTTCCTGCACACTCCATTTGTGGGTAACTCTGGGAAGAGGGAGAACCCACTGGAGAAGCACCATGACAAAGGTCAAGAAAGGACCTGTTGACTGGGGTAGTTCTAGTGTGGATATAGCCTGAAGCTAGTGTGGACAACCTAGAAGGCTCAGATCCAAGTACAAAACTTGGAAAAAGTTTCTTAATGTGATCATGGATTCCATCAGACCTGCCAACAGACCTTACCTATACTTATCTCAGGCAAAAATCTAAGCTTCTTTGTCTAGGGTCCCTTCTCTAACATCTAGGCCAGAACTGTCTAATGGAAGGAATATAGATCAGGAACTGGGTGCTTTGTCAACTATACCAGCTAATTATCACTAGGTATGATAACTATTGATGAAAAAAGTAGGAGTCATCCTGTAAGCTTGTTGGCTTTTATAAATTTCTTGGTTTCTTAGAAAAGGTCATTGATAAAACACTCTCATCTTGTCAGAAATGAGGCAGAAAGGGATCAATCCAGTCATTGGTTTGATAAGCAGAGTAATCTATACATCTGTGGCAGCTCAGTCTGTGGAAAACCATTTCTGGACTGTTGCTTTCCTTCCTCATCCACATAGTAAGTCCCAAGCAATTATTTTGTACAAGGTGATGCTGTTAGCCTTTCTCAGGGATTCAGAATTAGAATGGAGAACAAGAAAGAAGTCCTTTTTCAGTTCTGGTTGCTGGCCTTACATAACGAATAAATTTGGGAACTGCAGGGTGAGTATATTCTGTTCAATGTGCGCCCCTGTTCCCACCCCAAAGCAGAGAAAGTCCCTCTACCACAAGGTAGAAAGGGAACAATGAGCTAATGTGTAAAAGAGGAGCTGAGATGGGAGATGAAAATGAGGCCAGGTGGCTGCTCAGACCTCGAAGTCAGCTTCATTCCCAGTCCTGGGTTCCAAGAGTCCTTGGATCCTTAAGATGAAGTCTTTCCCACTCAGGATCATTTCTGATATGTTTATCTAAAACTCCAAGTACAGTGGTGGTCCACCAAAACCAGGTAATCAGAAAGAGGTAGGAGAGAAAGGTAAAGAGGTCAGAAAATTCATCAGTATTCTTATTGTAGATACGACACCCACTCACAATTTTCCTTAAATTCTTCCAAATATTTTAATCACATTTTTAAAGTTCTAGCAACTTTAAAAATTAAACCCTTCACAATGGGTTTCCTTTTTCATGAAATCTCTCCTCTAATTACCTTTTCAAATCCTGAATACTAGCCAGGTACAGTGGTGCACACCTATAATCCCAGTGGCTCGGGAGGCTGAAGCAGGAGGATGGTGAGTTCAAAGCAAGCCTTAGCAACTTAGCAACTCAGTGAGACCTTGTCTCTAAATAAAATGCAAAATAGGGCTGGGGATGTAGCTCAGTGGTTGAGCACCCCTGGGTTCAATCCTCAGTAAAAAAAAAAAAAAAATCCTGAATACTACGTTGGTCCACTAGTAGGTAGCAAGGTGAAATAGTAATACTAAAGGTAGGGAGAGAAATTCATCCTTTATATTTTCTAAGTCATACTAGTGAAAGCTTAAGGCAATGAAAATTTTGATTTACTGACAATGACAGTGCTTATATGATTATGATTAGTAACTGCAAACCTGCCATTCTATCCTCACATTGCTTAATGTATATCTATCTGCGCGTGTGTGTGTTTGGAGGGATAAAAACAGATTCACAAGTGCTTGGCAGGGTGTAGGTTGGTAACACTGCCATGAGGAATTCAATAACTGGTGAAAGACAGTATGAGGCAAAGAATGCTCCTGAAACCTGCCCATGCTACGATTTGTTATTTAGCACTAGCTACATGACACTCACTGTTGTATCTCATTGGAAGTGATAAACCCACCAATCTGAATATACTCTAGTAGAGGTTGAGTACATTTGCTCATCAAAAGAAGCCAAATCCCTATGTGTAACTTCAATGAGTAGGAGGTAAGAGATGGACAAACTGGTTTCATTCACTGACACTTGAGTACAGGACAGTTGGTTATAAATGTGTCAGGTGTGAGGGGTGTCCCTGGTTTCATAGGATTCAGAGCAGAGACTCTTCTAACTGTCGGGTATCACACAACAGAGAGGCTCAAGATTAAACAGACTCATCAAAGTTTTCACACATTAACCCTAATCTAGTAGCGTCTATCTAATAACCCTTTGCCCATGACCAGGAAAGATATGTGTTGAAATCATAGGTCAGCCACCAAGGATCATGGACCTCTGGACTAATTTATGCATATATCACTTTGTGTGTTGATGGCACCCTAAATGCACGTGTTACATTAATTATGGAAAAAATGAACAACTCGTGAAAATTGAAGGGAGATCAGGAGAGGAAAGGGACTAGGGGAAGGAGGAAGAGAGGGAAGGAGAAACACTGGGGAGAGATACTGGCCAAATTATATTGTTATATTGTGTGGATGTATGAATACATTAACAACAAATCTCACCATATATACAACTATAATGCACCCAATCCAAATACAGAAAAAATAAATAAATGGATAATACTTCTGTGTATTTTTATTTTAAAATATCTAAAAGAAAGATCCTTAGATTTATTAATATTAACTGGTTAGGTGGCCACTGGTTCTACTTCACTTGGTCTTAATATAAGAATTATGGATTTGGAGAGATCCTCTTGTGTTTTTCACTCCCTTCCATGGACCAGGGTTTGATAGAGAAGCCCTCATGCGTTGGTTCACTTTCAATAGAGGGACACTGTGAAGTTTCTGTTTGTTCAGCTAAGTGGCTTTAACTAAATCAAATCAGTCTTAACTAAATCACACCTCTTCAAATGGACTATTAAAAGATACTTGGAAAAAAGCTGGGATGGATTTGGGAATGTGGCTCAAGCGGTAGCGCGCTCGGCTGGCATGCGTGCGGCCCGGGTTCGATCCTCAGCACCACATACAAACAAAGATGTTGTGTCTGCCGAAAACTAAAAAAAATAAATATTAAAAGTCCAATTTATTTAGAATAGACTCAAGAAATCAGATATTTTGGTTACCTCACTGAGATAGTTAATGGAAAGGCAATTGCTGTGGTTTGAATACAGAGTGCCTCCTCCAAAACTTGTGTTGAA
>NW_026009661.1:0-3280 GCF_001458135.2 Marmota marmota marmota
CTTTTTTTTTTTTTTTTGTAGAACACCATCCTCTTCTCTGAGAAGATTTTCACAAGTCCAGCACCTATTTTGGGACTTGTTATTATTTTTTGGTTGCTAATTAACACCTGCTGAGATCTTAACTGATAATTCAAATATAAATTTGTGGTGCCCAAGGTTCATATAGGAATATTTGCATTTTAAACGAAAACATAGCATTTTAAATGATGAAATTAGTGAGGATGTTTTCTAGCCCAATAGCTATGATCTTTAGATGGAGAGAAATTCTCTCATTGTGCTTTATTTTATTTGCACATTTTAAGCTTAAACTGGAACGGTAGCTGTTGTGGTTATTGGAAGTGGGTTAGGTTTTATCCTTAAGGATATAGTCACCAGTTAAATATAAAATTTTTAGAAAGAGACTGATTGGTTATCTTGAAAGGGACACTCAATGACATACTGTTTATAGTGGTTCTGTGATAATATTTTGTTAAAGAATGTTTCTATTGAGGAGTAGAAATAAAGCCATAAAAAAGAAATTCAGAGTATAAAACATTTTGGCACAGTGGTAAAAAAAGAAATCTTTAATAAACATAGTCACTTGATGAAAAATATAAATAGATTTAAGTCTTTTAAACTGTTGCTTTGCATATACAAAATTGTTTTAGGTGATATAGAATTTTGTATCACGTGTTTAATGTCCCCCAGCCCCCCTCAAAAAAGGGATTGTTTTAACAATACCTTTAACCATATTACCATATTAAAATAAAATGTCTCATAACTGTGAACAAAATTGAAAGCCTATAAATGTGAGTCATTCATTCATTCATCACCTCTTTTAATGAGAATTGATTCAACAAAAGATTTTTAGTCCAAGGGAACATATCTCTTTCCATTCTTTATTGGCTCTGAAATTTTGCCAAAATCTGGCATCAATATGAGCTGTCAATCATGTTTCTTTTTGTCCTCCAGCTCTGACCAGGAAATCCTGGCATCACCATATGCTAAGGACTCTCTGTATGTATACCTGTCCTCACTCTTTCTGCAATGCTACTACTGTCCCGCTTTCAACTTTACACATGCTGATTGGAGTTTTATGTCTGATACAAAACATATAAGGCAAATTATACTTGATGAATAAATAAATTAAGATTTTCACATCTGCCCAGCTATTGTAGCTCTCACCTTTCTTAAAGATTTGAATATATAATGTTATATGTAGTGACACAAAAGATTTACGAATGTCTTTCTTATCAGTAATCGTATCTGATCACTTTTCTGTTTTTATAGAGGACACTGTTTTATACTTCATTTGCATATATTATATCACCTAACTCTATGAATGAATGTTTTTGATAAATTATTGATTAAATCTAGAATGTACATATGGCTTGATGATATGCAATTCAGTACAATTATCTCTTTTGTGCCTAATTATGTGCTAAAATCTCAGATGAAATGAGAGAGATAAAATATGCCTCCTTTGATTATGAAAAAATGATTCATTTGAAAGATTAAAACTATGGAAGGGAAAGAAATAGAGATTAATATAAAGTCATTTATCCTCTTATTGCTTTTAATTTACTTTAAAAATAATCTGAGATATATTATTGCATTTTAATTAATAAAACTCCCAAATATAAATCATTTGCATAATACAATTTCTTAAAATTAATAACTATCAATTCCACAACAGTTTTCCAATTTAAAGCACTATTTTTTTTTTGTTTGGTAAAGAAACTATAATCCTATGAAGGCTAATTTGTACTATATATTTGCTTAAAGATATAAAATAATTTAATATTATATACAGTTTTCACTTGCCAGGATTTTAATTCTGAAACTTCATGATAACTTAACTTGACTAATTATCATGTAAAAACATTTTTTCTTCCTTATGTCTAATTAGCACTATTGAATCAACTTATGATGAGTTTATCCTTGCTGTGACCTTTATAAATTTAGAAAAATGTGGTCAACATGATTCTTTTAATCAAGATTAGTACTCTTGAAAAAAGGTATCAATTATCTCCTTAACCTTCTCTTCCTAATCTAAATATATTTACATCTGCTCTTACTTTTTCACAAGACAATTTTATTTTGTATTTTTAATTTTCTTGGTAACTTTTTTATTCCTTTTGAAATAGATAAAATATTACTGAGGTAAAAGTAATCTACATTTCCTAATATGTTACAAAACAAAGAAAACTATACAATGGTTCTTATCTGGATCTGGAACATCACCCAAATGTTCGTGTGTTGAAGACTTTGTCCCCAGTTGTTTGTGCTTTGGGGAGGTGGTGTCAACTTTAGGAAGTGGGGCCAAGCTGGAAGAGGTGGGTCACTGGGACACACTTTTGAAGAGTGTATCACCTTCTACCCCTGCTCCAATCCCCCATCCCCACCCCACCATCACCTGTTCCATGCTGTTATCCAGCTTTCCTGCATCAGACCTTCCTCCACAAAGCCCCAAAGCAAAAGGCTAATTGACCATGGACTGAAATCTCTGAAACCATGAGTGAAAACAAATATTTCCACTTTATTCAGTTGTTTTATCTCAGTGACAGAAATCTAACATGATTGCATTTTATTTTACAGTGTAAACATTGTATAAAAATGTATGGTTGCAAACAAAAGCTAAACCAATACAAATTAGGTGCCTACTATGCCAAAGACCCTATGCTCTGTGACATAAGACTGTAAGTAAATCTAAGATACACTGGTTTCTTCAAAATAGCTGTCAAGCCGACTTCACCTGGAGTCCTCTTCTTTGTGTCACTCATTCTCTTTCTCCTCCCCTCTTTCTCTCTCTACTCTCATACTCTCTCTGCTCCATTTCCTCCCTCTCTATCATCTGTCTCTTTTTGGTTTTCTCTTTTATTCCATGACATGAGCTCTGTATTATCATATAGAAGAAACAGACAAATTCTGGCTCCTTTAGTATAGTTTTATTAATTACAATTGATTTATTTCTGTGATAAATAAAGCAAATAGTTTCAGGAGAATGTGTATCATTTTCCCAAGAACATTTGATTTTAACTTTATCAAGTATTCTGCTATTTCTATATAATGAAGAGTGATCAAACCAAAAATATTAGTTTATACCTTTGTCATTAAAAAACACATAATATATAATATTATATATGTATGTAAAATATATGTTAATTTTTATACAAAGTATATATCAAAAATACTAGTTTTCTGGGGCTGGGGCTATAGCTTGGTGGTAGACCAGTGGCTTAGCATAGGTGAGGCACTGAGTTCAGTCCTCAGCACCACATACAAAAAATAAATAAATAAA
>NW_026009662.1:0-35297 GCF_001458135.2 Marmota marmota marmota
TCTCTCTCTCTCTCTCTCTCTCCTCCCTCTCTCTAAAAAGATGGTCTCCAAACTCTGTTTTCTTTTCTTATAGTAGGTGGAGTTGTCTATTTCTAGATTGAGTCTCTGTGCTTAGGGTGGTGGATGTAGCCAGGGTGAGAGGGCTTGAGCTTCTACATGGAGCCTCTCTACACTTATCTCTGAATAGGAAACCAGGTGCCTGTACAATTGCTGTTCCACATTTATAGCAATGCCCCCAAAAGCTTGTGAGAAAAAAATCTTGAGTTTTCACAGCTTGAGGTAGGGGAGTTGGAAACGGGTTAGTGTTATTGTTAGGGTTAGGGTTAAGTTTAGGGTTAGTTTTAGGATTATGTTTAGTGTTATGATGAGGGTTAGTTTTGGGGTTATAATTAGAGTTAGAGTTAGGGTTTGGATTATGTTTAGGTTTAGTTTTAGAGTTAGGGTTAGGATTAGGGTTAGGGTTAGTGCTAGGGTTAGTATTAGGGTTTGAGTTATGATTTGTGTTAGGGTAAGTGTTAGGGTTAGGGTTCGTGTTAGGGTTAAACTTAGATTTAGGTTTTCGGTTATGGTTAGTAAGAGGGTTAAAGTGAGGCATAGGGTTAGAGTTAGGTTTAGGGTTAGTTTTAGAGTTACGGGTAGGTTAGAGTTAGTGTTAGGTTTAGGGTTAGAGTTAGTGTTAGGGTTAATGTTAGGGTTAGGGATAGGGTGAGTGGTAGGTTTGGAGTTAAAGTTAGGGTTAGAGTTAGTGATAGGGATAGGGTTGTGATTAGGGTGACTCTTAGGATTAGGGTTAGAGTTAGTGTTAGTTTTAGTGTTAGCATTAGGGTTAGGGTTAATGTTAGGAAACAATTAGGGTTAGTGTTATGTTAGGGTTATGGTTATGTTTTGGGTTAGGGTTTGTGTTAGGATTATTGTTAGAGTTAGTGTTGGAGTTAGATTTAGGTTTAGTGTTAGGGTTAAGGTTACTTTAGGCTTAGGGTTAGAGTTAGGGTTAGGGTTAGTGTTAAGGTTAGGGTTAGGGTTAAGGATAGCTTTAGTGTTAGCATTAGTGTTAGGTTTAGGGTTAGGGTAAGGGTAAGGATTCGTGTTAGTATTAGGGTTAGTGTTAGTGTTAGGTTTAGGGTTATGTTTATGGTTTGAGTTAGTGTTACATTTAGGATTATGTTTATGGGTTAGGATTAGGGTTAGGGTTAGGGTTAAGGTGAGGCTTAGGGTTAGTGTTAGAGTAGGGTTAGGGTTAGGGTTAGGGTTTGTGTTTGGGTTAGGTTTAGGATTAGGGTTAATGTTAGTGTTTGGATTAAGTTTAGGGTTAGGTTTAGTGTTAGGTTTATGGATAGTGTTAGGGTTAGTATTATCATTATGTTTAGGGTTAAGTTTTTCTTACCATTAGGTTTAGGATTAGGGTATTGTTAGTGTTAGGGATAGTGTTAGGGTTCATGTTAGAGATAGAGTAAGGGTTTGGGTTAGTGTTAGGTTTTGGTTATGGTTAGCTTTCGGTTATGGTTATGGTTAGGGTAAGTGTTGGGTTTGTGTTACAGTTAGAGTTAGGATTAGTGTTGGGGTTAGAATTTCGTTTAGGGTCAGGGTTATTGTTAGGGTTAGGTTTAACTTTAATGTTAGTCTTAGGGTTATAGTAAGTTTAAAAGTCAGGGTTAGTGTTACGAATACCATTAGTTTTAGTTTAGTGTTAGGGTTAGTGTTAGGGTTAGGGTTAGTGTTAGGGTTACGTCTAGGTTTAGGGTTTGTGTTGGGGTTATGGTTAGTGTTATAGTTTGGGTTAAGATAAGGGTTAGGATTAGGGTTAGAGTTAGGTTAGGGTTAGGGTTAGGGTTAAGTTTAGGTTTAGTGTTATGGTTAGTTTTAGGATTAGTGTTTGGGTTAGCATTAGTGTTAGGGTTAAATTATGGTTAGCGTTAGGGTTTGGGTTCTTTATTGGGTTACCATTCGTGTTAGGTTTAGGTTTAGGGTTAGGGTTGAATTTAGGTTTAGTGTTATAGTTTGGGTTAGGATAAAGCTTTGGTTTAGGGTTAGATTTAGGTTATGTTTAGGGTTAGTGTTAGTGTTACAGTTAGTGTTATGGTTAGGTTTAGGATTAGTGTGTGGGTTAGGGTCAGTGTTACGGTTAATTTATGTTAGCGTTCAGGTTATGGTTCGTGTTTGGGTTATTGTTTGTGTTATGTTTGTGTTTAGGGTTAGGGTTAATGTTAGGGTTTGTGTTAGGTTTAGGCTTAGGGTTAGTATTAGTGTTTGTGTTAGGGTTATACTTAGGTTTAGAGTTATTGTTATTGTTAGGGTTACGGTTAGTTATAGGTTTAGCATTAGGGTTAGGGTGAGGGTTAGGTTTAGGGTTAGGTTTACAGTTAGGATCAGGTATAGGGTTTGGATTAGGTTTAGGTTAGCGTTAGGGTTAGTGTTAGTGTTAGGGTTATGGTTAAAATTAGTGTTAGTACTAGTGTTAGGGTAGGGATAGGGTTAGGGATTGTGTTAGTATTAGGGTTCGGGTTCGGGTTAGGGTTAGGGTAAGTGCTAGGGTTAGGGTTAAGGTTAGAGTTAGTGTTAGAGTTAGATTTAGGTTTAGTGTTAGGGATAGGGTTAGAGTTAGTGGTAGGTAAAGGTTTAGGGTTAGGGTGAGGTTTAGAGTTAATGTTAAGGTTAGGGTTAGCTTTAGGGTTAGGGTTAGGGTTGGGGTTAGGGTTATGTTAGGCTTATGGTTAGGGTAATGGATCGAGTTAGAGCTAGGGTTAGGGCTAGAATTATGGTTAGAATTAAGGCTAGGGTTATGTTTATAGTTAGGGCAAATTTTAATGTTATGGTTAGGTTTAGGGTAATGGTTCGGGCTATGATTAGTGTTAGGGTTAAAACGAGGTGTAGGGCTTGGATTAGGGACAGGTTTTGGGTTAGGTTAAGGCTAGAATTAGGGCTACAGCTAATGTAAGAACTATAGTAATGATTAGGGCTACTTTTTGGGTTACAGTTAGGGATAAGTCTAGTTTTAGGGTTAGGTATACTTTTAGAGTGATGTTCGAGCTAGGGTTAGTGTTAGAGTCAGAGTCAGGGTCAAGGTTAGTTTTAGGTTAGGTTAGGACTGGAATTAGGGCTAAAATTAGGCTATGTGTAGGGTTAGGTTTTGGTTAAGGGTAAGGGTTAGGGCTATGACTCTCTTTTATTCTTAGGTCCAGGACTAGGTTAGTGCTAGTTTTAGGATTAACATTAATGTTAGGGCTAGTGTTAGTGTGAGGTTTAGGCTTAGGGTTAGGGTTAGATTTAGAGTTATGGTTTGATCTAGGTTAGGGCTAGGTCTAGTTTTAGGGCTAAGGTTAGGGCAAGTGTTAGGGTTATGATAAGAGACAGGGTTAGATCTAGGAATAGGGCAAGGGTGACAGTTAGATTTAGTCTTAGTTCTAGTGTTAGGGTTAGAGTTAAGGCTAAATTAGGGCTAGGATCATGTCTAGGATTAGTGTAAGGATTAAGTCTAGGGTTACAGTTAGGGTTAGATTTAGGCGAAGGGATAGGGTAAAAGCAAGGTTCAGAACTAGGGCGAGGGATAAAGTTAGGGATATTGTTAGAGTTAGGTTTCGGGTTAGGATCAGGCTAGGTTTAGGGTAGGATGAAGGCTTGCATTTGTGTTAGGGTTATGGCAATAATTAGGGCTAGGGGTAATATCAGGTCTAGGGTTATGGTTAGGAATAGTTTTAGGGTAAGGTTTATGGCTAGGTCTAGTGTCAGAGTTAGGTTTAGGGTAAGGTTCAGGTTTGGAGCTAGGGGTATTATAATGGTCAGCCTCAGGTTTTGGGTTAGGGTTAGGTTGAGGTTTAGGGTTAGGGCTCAAATTAGCATTAGATTTAGAGTTAGGTTTAGGGTAATGAATACGGTTAGGTTTAAGCTTCAGCTTAGTTTTAGGGTTCAGGTTAGGTTTAGGTTAATGAATAGGTTTAGAGTTAGGTCTAGGGTTAGCATTAGGTTTATGGTTATTGTTAGGGTAATGGATATAGTTAGAGCTAGGGTTAGGGCTAGGATTATGTTTAGGATTAGGGCTTGAGTTAGGGTTAGTGTTAGGGTTTAGGCTAGGGTTAGGTTTAGGTTATGAGTTAGGGTTTGAGCTAGGCTTAGTGCTAAGGCTAGGGCTAGGTTTAGGGTAAGGTCTAGAATTAGGGATAGTACTAGGGTTAGGGCTAGGGTTATCATTAGGGTAAGTGCAGTGGACAGGGTTAGATCTTGGGTTAGGATTAGGGATAGGTTTAGGTTTAGGACCAGGTTTACTGTTAGGTTTTGAGTAACTGTTTGGGTTTGAGCTAGGGTTAGGACTACAGTAAGAGTTAGGTTTATGGTTAGGTCTAGATTTAGGTATTCAGTTAGGTTTAGAGTAGGTTTAGGGTAAGGTCTAGGGTTATCTTGAGGTTTATGGTTAGGGTTATGATAATGGTTGGGTTTAGAGCTAGGGTTAAGCCTAGGTTTATATTTAGAATTATGACTAGGGTTAGGTTTTGTGTAAGGGTTCAGGTTTGATCTATTATTAGGTTAAGGGTAAGGGTCAAGGATTGAGTAAGTGTTAGGGCTAGGTTGAGACTTCAGGTGAGAATCAGGTCTATGGATAGAGTTAGGGTTAGGGTTGTGGCTAGGTTTAATATTAGGTTTAGTGTTATGGTTAGGGTAATGGATAGAGTTTGAGCTAGGATTTGGGCTATGGTTATGGTTATGATTAGGGCTAGGATTAGGGTTAGGTTTTGGCCTAGTGTTACATTTAGGTTAAGGGTTAGGGTTTGAGCTGGAGTTAGGGGTAATGCTAGGTCAAGGGTTAGGTTCAGCATCAGGTCTTGTGATATGACTATGGTAGGTTTAGGGTTAGGGTTCTGGTTAGGGCTAGGGTTATCATTAGTGTTAGGTTAAGGGTTAGGGTAATGGATATGTTTAGATGTAGGTTTAAGTTTAGGATTAGGTTTAGATTTAGTTTTAGGTTTAGTGTGAAGGCTATGGTTATGTTTAGGTATTTTTTACAAGTTTCTGTTTGAGCTAGGGTTAGGGATATGGCAAGTGTTAGGTTTAGGGTTAGGTCAAGGGTTAGTTTTCCAGTTAATGTTAGGGTTAGGGTTAGGGTTAGGGTTAGGGTTAGGGTTAGGGTTACTGCTAGGGTTATCAATAGGGTTAGGTTTAGAATTAGGGTAGTGTGTAGGTTTAGAGCTAGTTTTAGGGATAGGGTTAAGTTTAGGTTTAGGGATATGGTTAGGGTTAGAGTTAGGCGTAGATCTAAGTTTATATTTAATGTAAGATTTAGGCTTTGAGTAAGTTTTAGATCTAAGGCTAGGGTTAGGGTAGGATTAGGGCTAAGGTTAGGGTTAGGGTTACACTTAGGGCTAGGTTTAGGCCTAGGATTCACTCTAGGTTTTGTGTTAGGTTAAGGAATAGGGTTAGGGTTATTGGTAATATAAGAGCTAGGATTATAATTAGGGCTAGTTGTAGGGTTATGATTATGGCTAAGTCTATTGTTAGGTTTAGGTTTTTGGTTAGGATCAGATTTAGAGATAGCTTAGTGTTAAATGCAGGGTCAGTGTTCAGGTTAGAGTTAGAGTTTAGGTTAAAGCCAGAATTATGACTAGGTTTATGTCTTGGTGTAGGGTTAGTCTTTGCATTAGGTTAAGGTTTATTGTTAGGTCTAGTGCTAGGTTTTTGTATAGGTCTAGGGCTAGAGTTAAGGCTAGATTTAGGATTAGGTTTAGGTCTAGTGTTAGTGTTAGGGCCAGATTTGGGTATAAGGTTACTGGTATGGCTAGTGTTAGGGTTTGGTCTTGGATTAGGGTCACGTTTAGACTTAGGGTTAGTCTTATGGTCAGAATAAGGTTAAGGGCTAGGATAGGGTTTGGGATAGGGTTATAGCTAGAATGAGGGCTAGGGTTAGCACTATTTATAGGCTTAGGATTTTGATTAGCCTAGCAATTAGGGATAGGTCTAGGGTTACCATTAGGTTTAGGGTTTTGCTTAAGGTTAGGGATAGGGTTAGAGCTAGTGTTAGGGGTAGGGTTAGGGTAAGTGTAAGGTATGATGTTACAGCTAGGTTTATGTCTAGGGTGAGGGCAAAATTAGGATTAGGGATAGGGCTAAGTGTAGGGTTAGCATTAAAGCTAGTGTTAGGCCTAGGATTAGGGCTAGGGATTGTATTAGGGTTAGGCTACCATTAGGGATAGAGCTAATGTCAGGTATAGTGTTATGATTAGGGATAGTTTTTGGGATAGTTTATGGCTAGGTATAGTATAAGGGTTAGGATGAGGGCTAGGGTTAGGTTTAGAGGGAGGGGTATTATTACTGTCATGGTTAGCATTAGGGTTTGGTTTAGGTTAAGGTTTAGGATGAGGACTCGAGTTAGCATTAAGGTTAAGGTTAGAGTTAGGATAATGATACGGTTAAGGTTCAGGTTCGGTTTAGGGTAATGGATAGGTTAGGGTTAGGGATAGTGCTAGGTTCAGGCTGAAGGTTAGCATTAGGGTTAGGGTTAGGGTTAAGGTAATGGATAGGGTTTGAGCTAGGGTTAGAGCTAATGTTGTGGTTAGGGTTTTTTCTAGGGTTAGGGTTAGGTTTAGGTTTATTGTTAGGATTAAAGTTAGGGTTAAGTTTAGGGTAATGGTTGGGGCTAGGTTTAGGGTTAGAGGTAGCATTAAAGCTATGGTTGGTGGGCCTGGGGTTGTGGCTCAGTGGTAGAGCGTTTGCCTAGCATGCAAGAGGCACTGGGTTCAATCCTCAGCACCACATAAATGTAAAATAAAGATATTGTGTTCACCTAAAACTAAAAAATAAACGTTTTTAAAAAAAAAAAAAATTAAAAAAAAAAAAAAAAAAGCTATGGTTGGGTCTCAGATTAGGACTAGCTTATTACATTTGGTTATGTTAGGGCTCTTGTTATGGATACGGTTAATGTAAGAACTAGGGTTTTGATTAGGCTTGGTTTTAGGGTTACATTTAGGACTAAGTCTATTTTTAGGATTAGGTTTAGGTTTAGGGTGATGGTTTGAACTAGGGTGAGTATTAGGGTCAGAGTAAGGGTCAGAGTTCATTTTAGTGTTAGGGATAGGACTCGAATTAGGGTTGGCTTGGGCTAGATGTAGGGCTAGGATTTGGTTTAGATTAAGGGTTAGGGTTAGTTCTATGTCTCAGTTTTGCTTTTTGGCTAAGGCTAAAGTTAAGGGTAGATTTATGATTAGTGTTAGGGTTATTGCTACTGATAGGGTGAATTTAGACTTAGGGGTAGATTTAGAGTTATGATTAATTCTATGGTTAGGGCTATGGCTAGGTTTAGAGCTAAGGTTAGGGCTAGTGTTTGGGTTATGGTAAGGGAGAGGGTTAGACCTAGGAATAGTGCTAAGGCAAGAGTTAGAGTTTGTCTTTGTGCTAGGGTTAGGTTTAGGGTTAGGGATAAATTAGGGCTAGAAATAGGTCTACAGTGGGTGTTAGGCTTAGACCTAGGATTAGGGCTATGTTTATGGTTAGGTTTAGGGTTAATTTTTGGTTAAAGGATGTCTCTTTGATTTTCACCTCCATTTCCCTTTACCCATAGGGGTCAAAATCAAGTGAAACCTTAAAATACACAGTGTTAATGATAGCGAACCATTGAACTGAGAAGAGCATACCTTGGGAGAATACTAAGGCTAGATTAAAGATGACTGCTCTCCAGTATCAAAGAAATTAAAAAAAAAAATCTAACTCCCACAATAAAATTACCTCTAACCCTCGCCCTAGCCCTAACCCTATACCTAAACCTAAAACTAAGGTGATTAGAGAACCAGTAATCCTAGAATTCCTGCACTTGGGGAGCCTTGTGGGCAAGCTAAGTGATGAATCCTACACAACATCAAACAAATCTGACAAAATAATTATGGGAGGTATTTAAGTACATGCATATTTTTCCTGTTTTATCCTATATGGCTCTTAGATAAAGTTGTTTTTACATTCTTAAGCTTAGGTCTACTTTCACAAGGAACTTACCAGAGTCCCCACAGAGAATTGATTGAGTATGTGAAGTTTCAAGCATATAGCACAAACCATGTTTGATTTTCAGCTCCATTAACTTACCCGTATAGGTCAAAATGTATTAAAATCTTAAAATAAAAAATGTTCCTGACAGCGAACCTGTGGTTGGAGAAGGCCTAAACCTGAGGAACAGAGTAAATCTAACTAAAAGATAAATCCTGCCAAGTATCAAAGAATTTTGAATAAAACTAACTCTAACCCTAACACTAGCTCTAACCCTAGCTCTTTTCCTAACCCTAACATTTTTATGGAATCTTTGATTGTAGAAGTTCCAAACTTGGGCAGCCTAGTGGGGAAAGCTAAGGGATGAATGCTGCGCAGTATCAAATAAAGATGACTAAATACTTGATGGAGTATATCACAACATGCATATTTCACTGTTATCTCCTAAATGACTCTTGTATAATGTTGTTTTTACCTGCTTCAGCTTAGACATACTGTCACAATAACAAACAAGATATTGCCCACAGAGTACTGATGGACTGTGAAGTTTCAAGCAACTAGCCCCAATGCTGTTTGATTTCCAGCTTCATTTCCATTTATCTGTATAGGAAAAAATGAAATGAAACTTTAAAATACAAACTGTTCCTTACAGCGAACCATTGAACCTAGGAGGCCCAAAAATATGGAGTATAGTAAGGATAGGAGAAAAATGAATCCTGCCCAGCATCAAAGAAATTTGAACAAAACTAACTCTAACCCTAATATAAGCTCTAACACTAGCCCTAACACTAACCTTAACATAAACCCTAACCTGTTTGAAAAACTTTTGATCCTAGAAGTCCCAAACTTGGGAAGCCTAGTGTGCTAAGCTATCAGATGATTCCCATGCAAAATAAAAGAAATAACACCAAATCATTGGGGTGATATTTCAGTTCATGGGTATTTCTCTGTTTTCTTCTAAAGCATTCTTGGATAAGTTGTTTTTACCATCTTCATCTTAGGGCTACTTTCACAAGGAACAAACCAGAGAGTTCCAACAGAGAACTGATTCAGTGTTTGAAGTTTCAAGCAGCTAGCACCAACCCAGCTTGATTTCAACCTCCATTTTCATTTACCTATATAGATCAATATGAAGTTGAACCTTAAAATACAGAGTTTCCCTGATAGCGAACCATTGAAATGAGAAGGTCCAAACCTGGGGAGCATATTGAGGCTAGGTAAAAGATGAGTCCTTCAAAGTATCAAAGAAATTTGAATAAAACTAACTCTTACGCTAACATTACATCTAACTCTAGCCCTAACACTAAACCTAACACTATCCCTAATCTGATTAGAGAACCATTGATTCTAGAAGTCTCACACTTCGAGAGCTTTGTGGGGCAAACAAAATGATAAATCCTATGCAGTATCAAACAAATCTGACCAAATAATTGCAGGAGGAATTTCAGTGTATGCATATTCCCTGCTTTCTCTTAAAGGGCTCTCAGATAAAGTTGTTTTTGCTTCTTTCAGCTTATGCCTACACTCACGAAGAACATACCAGAATGTCCCCACAAAGAATTAAGGGTGTGTGTGCAGTTTCAAGCAGCTAGCATAAACCCTGTTTGATTTCCAGGTTCATTTCCATTTACTCGTATAAGTCGAAATGAAGTAAAATGAAAATACTAGCTGTTCCTGAAACCAAACAGTTGAACCAAAAGGCCTAAAACTGGGGAACAGAGTAAAGTTAGTTAAATATGAATCCTGGATTGTTTCAAAGAAATTTGAATAAATTAACTGTAACCCTAACACTACCTCTAAACTGAGCCCTAATCCTGACCCTAAACATTAACATAGCCCTATGTCTAACCCTAATTTTAACCCTAATTTTAACTGTAACTAATGCCCAAAACCTAGCTCTAATTATATACATTACCATAACCTTAAACCTAACCCTAATGTTAAACGTAGCCCTAATCCTAACCTTTACCCTAAACCTATGCAAAACCTAACCCTCACTCTAGCCCTCAATCTACCTCAAAACATAACTCTTACCCTAAATGTAACCATAATCCTAGGCCTAACTATTACCCTAACCCTTACTCTAACACTAGAACTAATCCTAACCATAAACCTAACCCTAAACCTAACTGTAATCCTATCCTTTACCCTAAACATAAGCCTAACACAAATACTAACAATAGGGCTAAACCTAACTCTATAGGTATCCCTAAGCCTATTCAAAACACTGAACCTAACCTGAACCCTAAACCTATCCATATACATTACCCTAAAACTAATACTAATTTGAGCCTTAACCCTAAACCTTAACTGAAACCAATCCCTAACCCTGACCTTGACCATAATAATACACCTAGCTCTAAACCTAATCTTTACCCTGAACATAACCCTTGCAGTAGACCTATCCATAACCAAAACCTACAACTACCCTTAATCATAATGCTAGACCTGACATTAGCACTAGTCCTAATCCTAGCCCTAGCCCTAACACAAAACCTAACCCAAGCCATAAACCTAGACATAATCCCAACCCTCACCCTAACCCTAACCCAAGACATAATCATAACCATAACCCTAGCCTTAAACTTAACTATAACTGTATCCATTATCCTAAGCATAACCCTTATCCCAATGCTAACACTAGGACTAACCCTAACACTACGACTATACCTAAAACTATCAATTTCACTAAACCTAACCTGAAACCAAAACCTAACCCTATCTTTACACTAAAACTAACCTTAAATTTAATTTGAGCCATAAACCTAAACTCAAACCTAAAACAAACCCTAACACTGACCCTGACCCTAATAATTCCCCTAGCTCTAAAACTGACTCTTACCCTATACCTAACCATTACAATATATCTAGCCATAAAGCTTACCCTAGAACTATCCCTAACTGTAACTCTAGACCTGACATAATCCTAGAACTAATATTAACAAAAACCCTAGACCTTACCCTAGCCCTAAACATAGCCATGAGTATAAACATAACCCAAACTCTAGGCCTAACCCTAACGCTAAACCTAGCCTTAAACTTATTCCTAATTTAGCCCTATCCCTAAACCTAACCCTAACCCTAGTCCTAAGACTAACTCTAACTCTCACATTAGATCTCTCACTCATTCTACCCATATCACTTACCATCACCCTAAACCCAGCCCTAAGGCTAGTCCTAACCCTTACCCTATCCTTAGTCCTAGCACTAACCTTAGAAAAAAACCTAACTCTAAATCAATCCCTAAACTGAAGACTAAGCAAAATCCTAACACTAGCCCAAACCATAACACTAATCCTAAATATATTCCTAACCCTAACCCTAGCCCTAAAACAAAACCGAGCTATAGCTATAACCCTAACCCTTAACCTAAACCAAACCCTAACCTTAAAACTAGCCCTAATCTTAGCCCTAATTTGAGTTGTAAGCCAAACCCTTAAACTAACCCTGAAACTGACACTGGCCCTAATACTACTAGCTCTAAATATCATCCTAAACCTAAACCTAACCCTAACACTAACCCTACCCCTAAAACCCTAAACCAACCCTAAACATCACCCTAGTACTTTCATTAGCCATAATCCTAACACTGTCCCTAACTTAACACAAAACCTAGCTCTAATCTTAGCTTTAACCCTAGCCCTATTCGTAACCATAAACCTATCCCTAAACTGATATCTAACTCTATCCATTACCATAACCATAACCATAACACTAATGCTAACTGTAGGCATGAAACTAAACCTATCCCTAGACTTATCCCAATCCATTACACTGAACCTAACTTGAAAAAACCTAACCCTATAATTACCCTAACCATAACACTAACATTTATTTGAGCCCTAACTTTAAACCTTAACCTTCCCAAACCCTAACCCTGATCTTGACCCTAATAAAACCCCTAGCTCTAAACTTCACCATAACCCTACGTCTAATCCTTACCCAGGCATAGGCATAATCCTAACCCTAAAACTATCTTTAACCATAATTTTGAACCTGAAATTAGCCCTAGCCCTAATTATAGTCCTAAATCTAAAACATACCCTAGCCCTTATCATAGCTTAAACCTAGCCTTAATCATAACCCTAACCCTAACCATGACCCCAACCCTAATTCTAACCCTCATCCTACCTATATATCTAGCTATAATACCATCTCTTACCTAAACTTAACCCTAACCCGAACCCGAACCCTAACCCTAGGCTTAAGCCAAACAATAAACCAAGCCCTAATCCTAGCACTAATTTAGCCCTACCTCTAACCCTAACATTAACCCTAGCCATAAGACTAACTCTAACTCTCACCCTATACCTATCTGTAGTTCTAACCCTAACCCTTACCATAACCCTACCCTATCTCTATCCCATTCCCTATTCTTAGTCCCATCCCTAACCCTAGATCTAACCTTAACTCCAAATCTAACCATAACTGTAAGCCTAAGCTTAACACTTACACTAGCCTTAAACCTAACCCTAGGACAAAGCCAAAACAAATCAATAGCCCTAACCCTAAACATTAACTTAAACCAAACCCTAACACGAAACCTAGACCTATCCCTAGCCCTAATTCGAGTTCTAACCCTGACTTTAAAACTAACACTCACACTGACTCATATCCAAGCACTCAACCTAGCTCTAAATACAGCCATCACCTTAAACTGAATGCTAAGAATAACCCTAGCCATAATTTGAGTCCTATTCCTCACCCTAAAACAAACCCTGACCTGACTCTTATCCTAACACAAACCCTAGCTATAAATATCACCCTAAACTTAAACCTAACACTAACACTAAAACTAATGGTAACCCTAAAACTAACTTAATTTTAACCCTAGTTCTTATTTTAGCCATTGCCCTAATCCTATCACCAACCCTAACACAAAAACTATCCCTAAAAGAGCCCTAAACCTAGATTTAAGCCTAAATCTAACCCTAAACATAGCCACAACCCTAGCTCTAAGCCAATCCCTTACCCTAAGTAAAACCCTAAACCTAAGGGAAACCCAACACCTACCCATAATCCTTAGGCTAACCAAAACCCAAACCCTATTAATAGCCCTAACCCTAGCTCTCAATCTAGCTCTAACATTATTCCAAATTCTAACCCTAAATCTGATCCTTATATGGAAACTACCACTAATCCTAGTTTTAACCTTAACCCCAACTCTAACCCAAAACCTATGGTAATCCTATCCTTCACCTAATCCTGAACCTAACTCCCAGCATAGCCCTAACCATAGCTCAGAACCTAACCCTTATGCTAAACATAAACCTAACCCTAGTTCTAACCCTCACCCTAGCCCTATATCAAGACCTAATCCTAACCATATCCCTAGACCTAACCTTAACTCTAACTGTATCCATTACCTTAAACATTACCCTTACCCTAATGTTAACCCTAGGCCTAACCCTAACCCTATCGCTATCCCCAAACCTGTCAATTAACATAAACCTAACCTTAGCATTACCCTAACCCTAACTATAATGCTAATTTGAGCACTAACCCTAAACTCAAACCTAAACCAAAGCCCATGACCTATGACCTAAACCTAAACCAAAGCCTATGACCCTGACTCCAATAATTCCCATAGATCTAAACCTGACTGTTACCCTATACCTAATGCTTACACTAGACCTAGCCATAAAACTAACCCTAAAACTACTCCTAACCATAACCTTAGACCTGACTTTAGCCCTAGCCATAATCCTATCCCTAACCCTAACACAAACCCTAGCCCTTATCTGAGCCCTAAACACAGCCTTAATTATAACCCTAACCCTCACCCTAGGCCTAAACCTAATACTAACCCTAGCCCTAATCTTAGCCCTAATTTAGCCCTATCCCTAACCCTAATCTTAACCTTAGCCCAAAGAAGAACTTTAATTCTCACCCTATTCCTAATCCTAGTTCTAACCCTATACTTTACTGGAAGCCTAATCCTAATCCGAACCATAGGTTAACCCTAGCCCTATTCATATCCCTGTCCATAACCCTAGATCTAACCCTAACTTTAAATCTAACCCTAACAATAAGCCTAAACATTAACCCAATCCTAGCCCTAACCCTAAGGCTAATCCTAAAACTAGACCTAAACCTAGCACTAGCTCTAAAACAAAACTGAGCCATAGACCTAAACCTAATCTTTAACATAAACCTAGCCCTAACCCTACACCTAGCCCTAACCCTAACCATAATTCGAGTTTTAAGCTGAACCCTGAAACTAATCCTGACCCTGACTCTGGCATTAACAATAACCCTAGCTCTAAACATCACCATAACCCCTAAACCGAATCATAACACTCGAACTAGTACTAAGCCTAAACCTAAAACTAGCCATAAACATAACCCTGGTACTTACATTAGCCATAACCATAACCCTAGCCCTAACTTAACCCAAAACCTAGACCTATTCTGAGCCGTAAACCTAGCTTTAACCCTAAAACTAACCCTAACCCTATCACTAATATTAACCATAATCCCCAGCCATAAACCTAGCTCTAACTCTATCCATTAACCTAACCATAATCCTAAACCTAATGCTAAACCTAGGCCTTAATCTAACCCTATCCCTAATCTTCACCCCATCCATTACCCTAAATCTGACCTGAAACCTAAGTGTAACTCTATCATTTCCCTGATCCTAACCCTAATGCTATTTCAAGTCCTAATTTTAAACCTTAACCTGTTCAAAACACTAATTGCGACTATGACACTAATAATACCCTTAGCTCCAAACCTGAACCTAACCCTAAACCTAATGCTTACACAATATGTAGCCATAAATCTTACCCTAAAACTATTTTTAACCTTAACCTAGACCTGAAATTAGCCCTAGCCATTATCCGAGACCTAAACCTAGCTTAATCCTAACCTAAACCATAACCCGATCCCTAACACTAATTCTAACCCTCACCCTAGCCCTAAACCTACCTATAACTCCATCACTTACCCTAAACCTAACCCTAACCCTAAATCTAACCATAACCATCGCCCTAACCCTTGGCCTAACACTAACACTAAGCATAGTGCTAATCCTAGCCCTAATTTAATCCTATCCTAACACTAACCCAAGTCCTAAGACTAACTCTAACTCTTGCCCTAGCCCTAGCCCTAGTTCTGTCCTTAGACATAGTCCTAAAGCTGGATCTAAAACTAATTCTAAATCTAAACCTAATTCTAAATTTAACTGTAACCATAAGCCTATACCAAACCCTAACACTCCCCCGAGCAATAACGTCAATCCTAAAACTTGCCCTACCACTGGCCCTAGCCATAAAACAAAACCAAGCCACATCCCTAAACCTAACCCTTAACCTCAACCAAACCCTAACCTTACATGTAGCAGTAACCCTAACTCTAAAAATAACCCTGATCCTGACGCTGACCTTAACACTAATCCTAGCTCTAATCATTACCCTAACCTTAAATTAACCATAACACTAGACCTAGCCTTAACCGTACACTAAAACTAGCCTTAATTGTAACCCTAGTGGATACATTAGTAATAGTCCTAACCCTAGCATTAACCCTAACACAAATACTACACTGGATGTGAGACCTAAACCTAGCTTTAACCCTAATCTTAACCCCAACACTAGCCCTAACCCTAACCCTAGCCCTAAGCCTAACTCTAAACTAATCCCTTACCCTAAGCCAAACCCTAACACAAATGCTAACCATAGTCCTAACCCTAATTCTTAGCCTAACTTAAACTCTAACCATATTAGTAGTCTTAACCTTAGCCCTCATTCTAGCTCTAACCCTAACCCTGACCGTCATCTGACCCAACAGTAATCCTAGGTATAAACCTGACCCTAAACCTAAACCAAATCCTAACACTAGACCTACCGGGAACCCTATAATTATACCTAAGCCTAACACTAGACCTAGACCCAAAGCTAATCCTACATATAGCTATAACTCTAGCCTTACACCTAAACAAAAACCTAGCACTAACCCTAACAATAACTGTAACCATAACCTTAGTCCTAGCCCTGACATAACTTAAACCAAACACTTACCCTATCACTAGACATAAACCTAGTCCTAATTCTGGCTCTAACCCTAACACTAACCCTATCCTGAACACTGACCCTGACCCTAACAATAAGTCTAGCTCTAAATCTGACTCTAACCCAAAACCTAGACCTAACACTAGACATAGCCATAACCCTAAACCTAAACCTAGCCCTAAATATAACCCTAGCTTTTAAATTACCCATAGTCCTAACACTAGCCCTAAACTTAAATAAAAACCTAGCCTTAATCCTAGGCCTAAACTTAGCTCTTAGCATAAACCTAAGCCTAGCCCTAACCCTAATCCTATCTCTAACCCTAAACCTCACCTTAGACCTAAACATAGTTCAAAAACTAACCCTTACACTAAATATAACCCCATCCCTAACCAAAATCCTAATTCTAACCCTAGCCCTAATTCTAACCTTAACCCTAGCCCAAACTTTAGGTCTAATCATATCCATTACCCTATCCTTAACCCTAAACCTAACCCTAATTAAAACCCTATTCCTAACACTAAACATAACGCTAACCATAAATTTAAACTTATAACTAAACCTAAACCTAACCCTAACACTAGCCCTAACCTTAGCTCAAACACTAACCCTTATCTTAACCTATTAGCCAAGCCCTAAACTAACACTTACCCTAACCCTAACACTTACCCTAAACCAAACCCTATACCTATCCTTAAACCTAACTCTAATTCTAGACTTAATCCAAACCATATCCTATCCCTAACCCTAGCTCTAAAACTATCCATTACAATAAACATAACCCTAACCCTAATGCTAACCCTAACCCAATTGCTGAACCTAACCCATACATTACCCTAAACCTTAAATGAAACCTAAAGTAAACATTTCCATTTCCATAACTTTAAACCTAAACCTAATTCTAATTTGAGCCCTAACCCTTAACCTTAACATAAACCAAACTCTAACTCTGACCCTGACGGTGACCCTAATAATAACCCTAGCTTTAAAGCTGACCTTTAACATGAACCTAACCCTTACACTAGACCTAATCATAATGTAACCCTAAAACTATCCTTAACCATAACCCTAGACCTCTAGTCCTAGCCTGAGTCCTAGACCAAACCCTATGAGAAAATCTACCCCTTACCCTAGCCCTAATCCTAGCTTTAATCCTAAATTGAACAATAACCCTAAGCCTAATCCTAATTCTAACCTTCACTCTAGCCCTAAACCTAGTTATAATCCCACCCATTCCCCTAAACTTAACCCTAAACCATATAGTAACCTTAAACATAGCCCAACCCCTAGGCTTAACACTAACACTTACCCTAGCCGTAATCCTAGCCCTAATTTTGCCCTAACCCTAACCCTAACCCTAACCCTAAGCCTACTCCTAAGAATAACTAATTTTCACCCTAGACATATCCCTAGTTCTAACCATATTCCTTACCATAACCCTAAACCTAGCTCTAACCCTATCATGATCAACCCTAATTATAAATCTAACCCTAATCTTAAGCCTAAACTTAACTCTAACAGTAGCCCTAACCCTGACATTAATCCAACATCTTGCCTTAACCCTATCCCAGCCATAGCCCTAAAAAAACAGAGCCATAGCCCTAACTGTAGGCATTTACCTAAACCAAAACCTAACCCTACACCTAGCACTAACTTTAGCCCTAATTCGAGTCCTAAACCTAACAGTAAAACTAAACCTGAGCCTGACACTGACCCTAACAATAACCCTTGCTCTAAACACCACCCTAACTCTAACACTAAAACTAGCACTAAATGTAACACTGGTTCATACATTAGCCATAGCCCTAACCCTAGCCCTAACCAAACCCCAAACCTAGCCCTTATTTGAGCCTTAACCCTAGTTTTACACTTAACCCTAACCAAAAACCTAACCCTAAATCTTAACCTAACCCTAGACAGAATCCTAACCATAACCCGAGTCTTATCACTAGCTCTGACCCTATATATTAAGCTAACCATAACCATAACTCTAATGGTAAACCTAGGCCTAACCTAACCTAAACTCTAACCCTAAACTTTTTCATTAACCTGAACCCTAAACGTAATCCTATCATTACCTAACCCTAACCCTAAAGATAAATTGAGCCCTAATCCTAAACCTTAACCTAAGACAAACCCTAACTCTGACCCTTCCTGTTATAATATAACTACCTCTAACCCTGATCCTACCCCTAAACCTAACCCTTATACTAGACCTAGCCATAAACTTAACCTTAAAACTATCCCTAACGTATCCATAGACCTGATATTTGCCCTAGCTGTAATCCTACCCCTAAACTTAACACAAACCATAGCTCTAACCCTAGCCCTAATCCTATCCATAACCCTAGCCCTAAACTTAGGTATAACCCTTTCAATTACCTTGAACATAACCCTAATTCTAATGCTAACCCTAGGCCTATATCTAACCCTACCCTTAACCATAACCATATCCATTATGCTAAACCTAACCTAAATCTAACTCTAAATCTAAGCCTAAACCTAACCCTAACTTTAGCCCTTAACCTCACATTAATCATGAAACTAGTCCTAACCATAGCTCTAGGCCTAACACAAAACCGAGCCAGAGCCCTAATTTTAAAGCTTAACCTAAACTAAAACCTAACCCTACACCTAGCCCTAACCATAGCCCTAATTCTTGTTCAAATCCTAACCCTAAAACTACCCCTGAACTTAATTTTGACCCTAATACTAACCCTAGCTCTAAACATCACCCTAATGTTAAATCTAACCCTAACACTAGACCTAGTCCTAACCCTAATCTTAAAACAAGCCCAAATCATAACCCTATTCCAATCATTGGCCATAATTCTAAACCTAGATCTAACTCTAACCAAAACCTAGTCCTAATTGGAGTCCTAACCCTAGTTTTAACCCTAAACCTAACCCTAACACTAGCCCTAACCCTACCCTGAATGTAGCCCTAACCCTATGTCTAACAGTATCCCTTACATAAGCCAACCTTAACCCTAATGCAAACCCTAGTCCTAACCCTAATCCTTAGCCTAACCCAAACCCTAACCCCATTACTGTCCTAACCCTATCCTTAATTCTAGCTCTAACCATAACACAAACCTGACACTTATTCTGACCCTAATGATAACTGTAGGTCTAAACCTGACCCTAACTCTATACTGAACCCTAACACTAGCCCTAGAAATAAACCTATACCTAAACCTAACCCTAACACTAGCTCTAGACCTAAATCTAATCCTAAATCTAGCCATATCTCTAGTCCTATACCTAAACAAAAACCTAGCCCTAGCCGTAATGATAAACCTTAACTCACCCAAACACTAACTCTACACCTACAACTAATCCTAGTGATAATTCTGGCTTAAACCCTAACCCTAACTCTAACCCAAACACTTACCCTGACCCTAACACTAACCCTAGCTCTAAACAACACACTAACACTAATTCTAACCCTAACAATGGACTAGTCATAACACTAACCCAAAAACTAGCTCTAATCATAAACCTAGATTATATATTATCTGTAGCCCTAACACTAGCCCTAATTTAACACAAAAAACTGGCCCTAATCCAAGTGCTAACCATAGCTTTAACCCTAATCCTAACCCTAGCATAGGCAAATTCCTTACCCTAGTACTAACCCTAGCTCTTAGTCTATTTGTTACCTTAAGCCAAACCTTAAACCTTATGCTAACTCTAGTCCTAACCCTAATTTATTGCCTAACCCAAACTTTAACCCTATTATTAGTAATAACCCTAGCACTAATTCTACCTCTAACCATAACCCAAACCCTAATCCTAACCCTGAAACTTATACTGACCCTAACACTAATCGTAGGTCTCACCTGACCCTAACCCGAACCCGAGCCCTAACATTAGCCCTAACGGTAATGCTATACCTAAACATAACCCTAACACTAGCGCTAGAACTAAACCTAATTCTAAATCTAGCCATAACTCTAGCCCTAGACCTGAAAAACCATCTTGCCCTAGCCCTAACAATCACCCTTAACATAACCCAAAAACTTAGCCCTAATTCTAGACCTAACCCTAGTCCTAATTCTGGCCCTAACCCCAAACCTAACACTAACCTGAACACTGACCCTGACCCTAACATAAACGTAGCTCCAAAGCTCACCCTAACTCTAAACCTAATTCTAATACTATGCCTAGCCATAAACCTAACCCTAAAACTAGGCCTAATCATCACCCTATCTCTTAACTACCCATGGCCCTAACCCTAGGCCTAAACTAACACAAAAACTACTCCTAATCCTAGGCCTAAAGCTAGCCCTAAGTGTAACCCTAAACCTAACCCTAGCCTTAACCCTAACCCTAACACTCACCTTAGACTTAACCCTAGCTCAAAGCCTAACCATTATCTAAAAATAATCCTAGCCCTAGCTCAAACCCTAGTCTAAACCTAGCCTAATCCTAACCCTAACCATAGCCCTAACCATAGCTCTAATTCTATCCACTATACTTACCCTAGCCATAATCATAACCACAACCCTAGCCTTAAACCTAGTTCTATTCCTATCCATTACTCTAAACATAATCTTAACCCTAATGCTAACCCTAGGCTTAAACCTATCTCTATCGCAATCCCTAAACCTATACATTATCCTAAAATTAAACTGAACCGTAATTCTAAGCCTATTTATTACCCTAACCCTAACTCTAACCCTGATGCTAATAAGAGCCCCAAGCCTAAACCTTAACCTAAACCAAACCCTAAGCCAAATCCTGACCCTAATAATACACCTAACTCTAAACTTGACCCTTACCCTAAATCTAACCCTTACACTAGACCTAACCATAAACATAACCCTAAATCTATCCCTAACTGTAAACCCAGACATAACCCTAGACAATTACCCTAACACAAACCCTTGCTCTAAACCTTATCCTAATATAACCCAAAACTAACCCTAACACTAGACAAACCCTAAATATACCATAACCATAACCCTAGATCTTACATTACCCATACACCTAACACTAGCTCTAAACTTCACACACAACCTAGCCATAATCCTAGCCCTAAACCTAGACCTAAGTGTAAACCCAACCCTATGCCTAGCATTAACTTTAAACCTAATGCTGGCTCTCACCCTAACCCTACTAAAACTCTAACCCTTACCCTAAAGATAACCCTAGTTTTAACTGTAAACCTAACCCTAAACCTAGCCCCATTCCTAACTGTAGCCATAGCACAAATCCCAGCACAAACTCTATCCACTACCTTAAACCTAACCCTAGCCCTAATCCTAACTGTAACCATAGCACAAATCCTAGAGCAAACTCTATCCATTACCTTAAACATAATCCTAACCCTAATGATAACCCAAGCCATAACCCTAACCCTAACCCTAACTATAGCACTGACTCTAACCCTAACCCTCACCCTAGCCCTAACCCTAGCTCAAACCATAACACTTCTGTTAAACCTAACACTAACACTAACCCTAGGCCTATCTCTAAACCTAGCCAAAATCCTAACATTAACACAAGCCCTAACACTGGAATTAACCATATAATTTACCCTAAACATAAACCTAATCAAAATGCTAACCCTAGTACTAACCCTAATCCTATCGCTAACACTAATCCTAACTATTATTTTAAACCTAACCTGAACCCTAAACCTAACGCTATCCATTAATTTAACCCTAACCCTAATGCTAATTTGAGCCCTAAACCTAAACCTTATCCTAAATCAAACCCTAAACCAGACTCTGACCATAAAAATACACCTAGCTCTAAACCTGACCTTTACCCTAAACCTAACTTTCCACTAGACCTAGCAATAAACCTAACCTTAACACTTTCCCTAACTATAATAATAGACCTGACATGAGCCCTAGCCCTAATCCTAGTTCTAAACCTAACACAAACCCTAGCCCTTATCCTAGCCCTAAACCTAGCCTTAATCCTAACCCGAACACTCACCCTTTTCCTATACCTAATTTTAACCCTAGCCCTGAACGTAGCTATAACCTTATCCCTTCCCCTAAAACTAATTATAACCCTAACACTAACCCTAATTCTAGCCCTAAATATAGGCCTAACCCTAATACTAAACTTAGCGCTAATCTAGCCCTAATTTAGCCCTAACCCTATGCAAACCCCTAACTCTAGCCCTAAGACTAACTCTAACTCTCAACCTAGCCCTATTTCTATTTCTAAACCTGTCCATTGCCATAACTCTAACACTAGTCCTTATCTTAGTCCTAACCTTAGATCTAACCATAAGTCTAAATCTAACCCTAACCTTCAGCTTATACCTTACCCTACCACTAGCTGAACACTATTGCTTATCCTAAAACTGTACCTAACACTAGCCCTAGCCCTAAAACAAAACTGAGCCATTACCCTAACAGTAAACATAACCTAAACCAAATCCTGGTCCTACAACTAGCCATAACCCTAGCTCAAATTCGAGTCCTGGAACTAAAACTAACCCTTACCCTGACTCATATCCAAACACTAAACCTCGCTCTATATATCACCCAAACCATAAAGTAAATGCCAACACCATTCTTAACCCTAAAACTAACCCTAATAATAACCATAGTTCTTACATTAGCCATAGTCCTAACCCTAGCCCTAACCCTAACATTAAAACAGCTCTAATCTGAGCCCTAAAACTAGATTTAATCCTAACACTAACCCTAGACCTAAACCTAACCCTAACACTATTTCTAACCCTAGTTCTAACACTATCTCTTACCCTAAGCCAAACCCTATCAATAATGCTAACTCTAGTCCTAATTGTAACCTTTAGCCTAAATCAAACCTTAACCCTATTACTAGTCCAAACCTTAGCCATAATTGTAGCCCTAATCGTAACCCAAAACTTAACCCGAACCTTCACCCTTATTCTTACCATAACACAAATTATAGGTCTAAACCTGACTCTAATCCTAAATCGAACCTTGAAACTGTCCCTACCAGTAAACTTTTACCTAAACCTAACATTAACACTAGCCCTAGATGTAAACCTAATCCTAACTCTAGCCCAAGACCTAAACAAAAACTAAGTCCTAGCCCTAACAATAACCCGTAACTTAAACCAAACTATAATACTACCCCTAGACCTAACCCTATTCCTAATTCTGGCTTTCACCCTACCTCTAAGCTGAACACAGACCCTGACAATGACACTAAATCTAGCTCTAAAACTGACCCTAAAAAATTCTAAACCTAACACTAGACCTAGCCATAACCCTAACGCTAAATGTAGCCCTAATTAGAACCCTAGATTTTATATTATCCATAGCACTAACACTTGACCTAAACCTAATACAAAATCTAGCCATAATCCAAGGCCTAAACCTACCATAAACATAACCCTAACCCTAACCCTAGACCTAACCCTAAGCCTAACGCTCACCTTAGACCTAAGCATAGTTCAAAGCCTAAACTTTGACCTAAACATAACCCTAGATTTATCCCTAAAAAATAACCCTAACATTAGCCCTAATCCTAACTTTAATCCTAGCCTTAACCCTAGGATTACCTTAACTCTAACCCTAAACCTAATGATAACCCTAGCCCTAACCCTAACCAAAAACTAACACAAATCATAAACCTAATCCTAGACCTAACCCTAAACTTAACCCCTGTCAAAAATCTAACCCTAACTCAAACATTAACACTTAACTTAAACCCAATTGTAAACCTAGCCCTAAAACTAAACTTAAACCTAAAGCTGACCTTACATCTACCCAATCTATTACCCTAAACCTAAACCTACCTCGAATGAAAACCCTAGCCCTAACCCTAAACCTAACCCTGACCATAACTATAAACCTAACCCTAGACCTAACCCTCTCCCTAGAACTAACCCTAGCTCAAAACCTTACGTTTACCCTAACCCTACTCTAAGCTAGGGTTACTAGCCCTAATCCAAACCCTAACCTTAACTCTAGCCTTAATCCTAACCATAACCCTGGACCTAACCCTAAATCTAACCCTACATATTACCCTTATGATAACCCTATTTCTAATGCTAACCCTAGGCCTAACCCTAACCCTATCACAAACCCTAAATCTCTCCATTACCCTAAACCTACCCTGAAACCTAAACCTAACCATATTCATTACCCTAAACCTAACTCTAACCCTTGTGCTCATTTGAGCCCTATCCCTAAACTCTAACCTAAAACAAACCCTAACCCTGACCCTGAACCTAAAAATACCCCTAGCTCTAAAACTGACCCTTACCCTAAATTAACCCTTACACTAGACCAAGAAATAGACCTAATCCTAAATATTCTCCTAACTGTAAAATTAGATCTGACATTATCCCTAGCCCTAATTCTAGACCTAACCCTACAACAAACCCTAGCCCTCATCCTAGTCTTAAACCTAGTCTTAATTATAACCCTAACACTAATCCTAGCCTGAATCCTAATTCTAACCCTCACTTTACCTCTAAAGCTAGCTATAACACATACCTTACCCTAGACTTAACCCTAACCCTAGCCCTAATGCTAGGCCTAAGATGAACAGTAACCCTAGTTCTAATCCTTGCCCTAATTTAGGCCTATCCCTAAAAGGAACCATAACCCTAGCCCTAAGAATAACTCTAACTCTCACCCTAGCCTTATGTCTAGTTGTATCCCTATCCCTTACCATAACCCTAAACCTAGCTCTAACTCTTGCCCTATCCTTAGACCTAGCCCTAACCCTAGCTCTAACCCTAATTCCAAATCTAAAACTAACCTTTAAGCCTAAGCCCAGCACAAACACTAGCCCTAATCCTAACACTAATCATATAACTAGCCCTAACCCTAAACCTAGGACTAAAACAAAACTGAGAAATAGGGGCTGGGGATGTGGCTCAAGGAGTAGCGTATTTATCTGGCATGCAAGGGAGCCTGAGTTTGATCCCCAGCACCACATAAAAATAAAATTGGAAAAAAAAAAATGTTGTGTCCACCAAAAATTAAAAAATCAAACAAAAAAATTAAAAAATTCTCTCTCTCTCTCTCTCTCTCTCTCTCTCTCTCTCTCTCTCTCTCCTTGAATTAAACTAAACCCTAACACTACACTTAGGCCTAACCCTAACCTTAACCTTAAACTCACCCTGACCATGAATCATATCCTAAGACTCACCCTAGCCCTAAACACCACCCGAAACTTAAACTGAACCCTAAGAGTAATCCTGGCCCTTATTTGAGTCTTAACCCTACCCTAAAACTAACACAGTCTCTGAATCATATATTAATACTAACCCTAGCTATAAATATTACCCTAACCTTATACCTAACCCTAACACTAGAACTACTCCTAACCCTAAGCCTAATTGTAACCCTAGTTCTTACATTAGCCATTGCCATAACATTAGCCCTAACCCTAAAACACAAACTAGCCCTATTCCTTGCCCTAAACCTAGATTTAACCCTAACCCTAAACCTAAATCTAGCCCTAACCCTAGCTCTAAGGCTATGCCTTACCCAAAGCGAAACCCTAACCCTAAAGTTAACCCTAGATCTATAAATAATCCTTAAGTTAACCAAAACCCTAACCCTATTAAGAGTCATAACCCTACCCTCACTCTAGCTCTAACCCTATACCAAACCCTAATGCTAACCCTGACCATTATTTTGACCCTAACACTATCCCTAGGTCTAAACCTGACTCTAACCCTAGACCAAACCATAACACTAGACCTAGACGTAAACCTAATCCTAAATCTAGCCTTAACTCCAGCCCTAGACCTAAACAAAAACCTAACCCTAGCCCTTAAAGTAACCCTTAACCTAACACAATCACTAACCCTACCCCTAGACTTAAGCCTAGTTCTCATTCTTGCTGTAACCCTAACTCTAACTCTAACCCAAACATTGACCAAGCCTTTAAGAGTAAACCTACCTCTAAACCTGACCCTACCCCAAAATCTAAACCTAACACTAGACCTAGCCATAATTCTAACCCTAAAACTAGTCCTATTCATAACCCTAGCTCTTACATTACCCACAGCCTAACCATAGGCCTAAAACAAACACAAAACCTAGAGCTAATCCTAGGCCTAAACCTAGCCCTAAGCCTAAGCCTAACCCTAACCCTAACCTAAAAATCAATTAGTCCTAACCCTAGCTCAAAGCCTAACCCTTACCCTAAATATAAGCCTAAACCTATCCCTAAATATACCCCTAACACTGGCCCTAATTCTAAACTTAACCCTAGCCCTAAATCTAGCTTTAAACCTACCCATTACCCTAAACCTAACCCTAACCCTTTTGATAAATCTAGGCCAAACCATAACCCTAAACCTAACCATAAAACTAACCCTAGACCTAACCCTAAACCCTAAACCTAGCCTAAAAATCAATTAGTCCTAACCTTAGCTCAAAGCCTAACCATTACTCTAAACAAAAACATACACCTAAGCTATTCCCTAAATATACCCCTAATGCTAGCCCTAATCCTGAACTTAACCCTAGCCCTAAACCTAGCTCTAAATCTACCCATGAGCCTAAACCTAATCCTAACCCTTTTGATAACACTAGGCCTAACATAACCCTAAACCTAACCATAAAACTAACCCTAGACCTAACCCTAAACCTCACATTTGCCATAGACCTAACTCTAGCTCAAACCCTAACCCTTACCATAAACCTGAACATAACCATAGCCCTAACCCTAAACCTAAACCTCAATCTAATACTAACCATAACCCTATGCCTAAATCTAACCATATCCATTACTCTAACCCTACCCCTACCCCTAATTATGATGCTAGCCCTAATTCAACCCTAACCCTAACCGTACTCTAACTTTATCCCTAGACCTAATTCTAAACCTAACCCTCACCATAGCCCTAACCCTAGCTCAAAACCTAACCATTATGCTAAACATAACCCTAAACATAACCCTAGTTCTAACCCTAACCCTAACCCTAACTCAAGACCTATCCCTAACCATAACCCTAGCCCTAAACTTAGCTCTAAACCTATCCATTATTCTAACAATTACCTTTAAATTAATGCTAACCCTAGGCATAACACTAACCCTTTCTCTAATCCTAACCCTATCAATTACTGTAAAACTAACCTGAACCGTAAACAAACACCAATAATTACCCTAACCCTGACCCTAATGCTTATTTGAATTCTAACCCTAAACAATAACCTCAACCAAACTCTATAATGACCCTGAACCTAATAATTCCCCTAGCTCTAATCCTGACCCTTAACCCTAAAACTAACTCTTACACTAGACCTAGCCATAAACCTACTCCTAAAACTATCTTCTCCTCAACCATAACCCCACAACCTGACATTAGCCCTAGCCCTAATCCTAGACCTAACCCTAAAAAAACACCAGCTCTTATCCTAGCCCTAAACCTAGATTAATTCTAATTTTAACCCTAACCCTAGTTCTAACCCCAATACTAAACCTAGCCCTAATCTTAGCCAATTTCGCACTATCCCTAAACCTAACTCTAACCTTAGACCTAAGAATGAATCTAACTCTCATACTAGCCCTATCACTAGTTCTAACCCTATCCCTTACCGCAATCCTAACCCTAGACATAAACTTAATCCTAACCCTTGCCCTATCCATAGCCCTAGCACTAACCTTAGATCAAAATCTAACTCTAAATCTAACCCTAAACCAAAGCCTAAGTCTAAGCATAACACTACCCCGAACCCTAACACTAATCCTAAAACTAGACCTAATCCTAGCTCTAACCCTAAAAAAGTGAGCCATAAGCTCTTTCCCTAACCCTTAAACTAAACTAAAACCTAACCATACACCTACCCCTAATTCTAGACCTAATTTGAGTTTTAAGCTGAACCCTAAGACTAACCCTGCCCCTGACTCTGACAATCACACTAAACTTAGCTCTAATCATCACCCTAACCCTAACACTAACCCTAACACTAAACCTAGCCCCAAACTTAATCCTAAAATTAGCCCTGATCATAACCCTTGTACTTATATTAGCCATAATCCTAACCATAGAGATAACTTAACCCAAAACCCAGCTCTAATCTGAGCCCTAACCTGATCTTTTACCCTAACACTAACCCTACCCCTACCCCTAGCCCTAATCATAACCATAACCCTAGCCCTAACACTATCCATACATTACCATAACCCGAATCATAATGCTAACACTAGGCCTAAACCTAACCATATCTCTACTCCTATCCCTATCCATTTGTCTAAACCTAACATGAACCCTAATTATAAGCCTATCATCCTGAACCTTAAAAATATGCACATTTGATCCCTAATTTTAAGCCTTAACCTATCCCAAAATCTAACCTAGACCTTCATCTTAACAATAGACCTAGCCCTAAACCTGACCCTAACCCTAAACCTAAACCTTACACTAGACATAGCGATAATCCTAACCCTAAAACTATCTTTAAACATAATTCTAGACTTGAAATTAGCCATACTACTAATCCTATCCCTAAAATTAAAACAAACCCTAGCCCTCATCCAACCCTAAACCTAGCCTTAATCATAATCCTAATCCTAACCTTAATTCTAACCCTTATTCTAAACATCATCCTACCTCTAAAACTAACCTAGCTTACCCTAAAATAAATCCTAAATCTAACCTTAATTCTATGCTTAAGCTGACCTACCCCTAACCCTGATCCTAAAACTAAACCTAATCGTAACCCTAGTTCTTACATTAGCCATTGCCCTAATATTAGCCCTAACCCTAACACAAAAACTAGCCCTAATCTGAGACCTAAACCTAGATTTAACCCTAACCCTAAACCTAACTCTAGCTTTAACCCTAACTCTAAGGCTATCCCTTACCCTACATGAAACTCTAACCCTACTGGTAACCCAAGACCTATCCCTAATTCTTAGGCTAACCAAAATCCTAAACTTCTTAATAGTACTGACCCTAGCCCTCATTCTAGCTCTAATCTTATCCCAAACCCGAATGCTAACTCTGACGCTTTTTCTGACCCTAACACAAACCCTAGTTCTAAAACTGACCCAAACACTAGGCCAAAACATAACATTAGCCCTAGACTTAAACATAATCCTAAATCTAGCTCTAGCCCTAAACAAAAACCTAGTCCTAAGCCTAACAATAACCCTTATCCTAACATGAACACTGACCCTATTCCTAGACCTAAACCTAGTCCTAATTTTGACTGTAACCCTAACATGAACTCTAACCCAAACACTGAATCTGCCTTTAACAGGAAACCTACTTCTAAACCTGACCCCAACTGAAAATCTAAACCTAACACTAGACCTAGCCATAACTCTAACCCTAAAACTAGCCCTAATCATAACCCTAGCTCTTACATTAACCATAGCCTTAACCCTAGGCCGAAACCTAACACAAAACCTAGAGCTAATCCTAGGCCTTAGCCTAGCCCTAAGAATAACACTAACCCTAAACCTAGCCCTAACCCAAACCTAACCCTTGCCTTAGTCCTAACCCTAGCTCAAAGCCTAGCCCTTAGCATAAACATAAACCTAGACTATCCCTAAATCTAACCCTAAACCTGGTCCTAATTCTAAACTTAACCCTATCCCTAAACCTAGCTCTAAACCTACCCATTACCCTAACCCTAACCTGAACCCTAATTGTAATCCTACCCTTAACCCTAACCATAATCCTAGCCTTAAACAGAAAACTAACCCTAAACCTAACCATAAACTAATACTCACTATAGTCCTAACCATAGCTCAAAATCTAACCCTTACCATAAACCTAAATATAACCATAGACCAAACCCTAACCCTAGACTTCAATCTAACCGTATCCCTAACCCTAAGCCTACATCTAACCATATTCAATCCCCTAACCTTAACCCTAACCCTAAATATAACCATTCCCCTAACCCTAATCCTAACCCTAAATCTACCGTAATCCTATCCCTAGACATGACCCTGAACCTATCTTTTGCTCTAGCCCTAACCATAGCTCAGAACCTAACCCTTACACTAAACATAACCCTAACCATAACCCTAGTTCTAACCCATACCGTAACACTAACTCAAGACCTAATCCCAACCATAAGTCTAGCTCTAACCTTAGCTCTAACTGTATCCAATACCCTAACCATAACCCCTACCGTAATGCTAACTCTAGGGCTAACCCTATCTCAAGACCTAATCCTAACCATAAATCTAGGCCTAAACTTAACTGTAAGTGTATCCATTGCCCTAAACATAAACCTTTCCATAATGATAACCCTAGGCCTAACCCTAAGCCTATTGCTAACCTCAACACTATCAATTACCCAAAACCTAACCTGAACCCTAAATCTAACCCTATCATTACCCTAACCCTAAACCTAATGCTAATTTGAGCACTAATCTTAAACTCAAACATAAAGCAAACCCTAACCCTGACCGTGTCCCTAATAATTCTCCTAGCTCTAAACCTGAACCTTACCCTAAACCCAACTCTTACATTAGAGCTAGCCAACACCTAACCCTAAAACTATCCATCACCATAACCCTAGACCTGACATTAGCCTTAGATATAATCCTAGACCTAACCTGAACACAAACCATAGCCCATATTAGCCATTAACATAGTCTTGATCATAACCCTAACCTTAAACCTAGGCCTAACTTAAAACCAACCTTAACCCTAATCTTAAAAGTAATTTAGCTCTATCCCTAACCCTAACCCTAGCCCTAAGACTAAGTCTAACTGTCTCCCTAGCCCTAAAACTAGTTCTAACCCTATCCCTTACTGGAACCCTAAACCTAGCCCTAACCATAGGCATAAGCCTAGCCATTTTCTTAGCGCTAGCCCTAACCCTAGATCTAACCCTAACTCTAAATCTAAACCTAATGCAAAGACTAAGCCTAAACCTAACACTATTTCTACCCTAACCCTAATGCTACTCATAAAACTAGCCCTAAATCGTGCCCTAGACCTAATATAAAACCGAGCCATAGACCTAACCCTAACCCTTAACCTAAACCAAATCCTGACCCAACACTTATCCCTAATTCTAGAACTAATTCGAGTTTTAAGCAAAAACCAAAAACTAACCCTGACCCTGATTCTGATGCTAACACAAACCCTAGCTTTAAACATCACCCTAAACATAACACTAGGCCTAGCCCTAAGCCTAACCCTAAAACTAGCCCAAATTGTAACCCTAGTATGTACTTTAGCCATAACCCTAAATCTTTCCCTAACTTAACCCAAAAACTAGCCCTAACACGAGGTTTAACCCTAACCATAACCTTAACCCTAAACCTAGCACAAAAAATAACCATAAATTTAGCCCTAACCCTAGCTCTAACCTTATCCATTACACTAACCATAATCCTAACCCTAATGCTAACCCTAGGATTAAATCTTAATCTATTGCTAATCCTAAACGTATCCATTACCCTAAATCTAACTTGAAACCTAAACCTAAATATATCATTACCTTAATCCTAACCCTATGCTAATAAAAGCCCTAAATTTAAACCTTAAGCTATCCCAAATACTAATCACAGCCCTGACCCTAAAAAAAACCCTTTTCTCTAAACCTGACCCTAAACCTAAACCTAACCTTACACTAGATGTAGCCATAAACCTAACCCTAAAGCTATCTTTAACTATAAAGCTGGACCCTAAATTAGCCCTAGCCCTAATCTAGCCCTAAACCTAGCCTTAATCCTAACCCAAACCATAACCCAAGCTTTAACTCTAATTATAACCCTCGTGCTACCCTTAAACCTAGCTATAACTCCATCCCTTACCATAAATCTAACCATAACCCTAAACCTAACCATAATCCTAAACCTAACCATAACCCTACTCCTAACGTTAGGCCTAACACTAACACTAAGCCTAGTAATAACCCTAATTTAGTCCTATGTTAACCTTAAACCTAGCCTTAAGACTAACTATAACTCTTGCCCTAGCCCTACCCTTAGTTCTATCATTAGCCCTAGCCCTAACCCTAGATCTAAACCTAACAATAAATTTAAACATAACCATAATCCTAAACCAAACTCTTACACTAGCCCTAACAATAATGCTAATCTTAAAACTTGCCTTTACCCTAGCCCTAGCCATAAAACAAAACTAAGCGATATCCCAAACCCTAAACCTTAACCTAAACCCAACCATAAACCTACACCTAGCCCTAACTCTAACTCTAAAAATAACTCTAAAAATCCTAGCTCTAAACATCACCCTAACCTTAAATCAACCTAACACTATACCTAGCCTTAAACATAACCCTAAATCTAGCCTCAATTGTAACACTAGTTCATACATTAGTCATTTTCATAAATCTAGCCCTAACCCTAACACAAACCCTACCCCTAATTCTAGCCCAAACCCTGGCTTTAATCTTAATCTTACCCCAAAACTAGCCCTAGCCCTAACCTTAACCCTTGCTCTAACCCTAACCCTTACCCTAAGCAAAACCCTAAACCAAATGCTAACCCTATTCCTAACCCTAATCCTTAGCCTAACTTAAACACTAACAGTATAACTAGTCTTAACTCTAGCCCTCATTCTAGTTGTAACCCTAACACTGACGCTTATCCTGATCCTAACAATAACCCTAGGTCTAAACATGAACCAACCCTAATCCTAAATCAAACCCTAAACCAAACACTAACACTAGTCCTACGGGTAACCCTATATCTATACCTAACCTTAACACTAGATCAAGTCCCAAAACTAATCCTAATTATAGCTATAGTTGTAGCCTTAGACCTAAACAAAATCCTAGCTCTAGCCCTCACAATAACCCTTAACCTTAACTAAACACTTACCCTACCCCTAGACCTAACACTAGTCCTAATTCTGGCTCTAACCCTAACCTGACACTATCCTGAAAACTGACACTGACTCTAACATTAACCTATCTCTAAACCTGACCCTAAACCAAGACCTAGTTCTAACACTAGACCTAGCCATACCCTAAACCTAATACTAGGCCTAAACATAACCCTAGCCCTAACCCTAGCTTTAACACTAATTTTTATCCTAACACTAGCCCTAACACTTAGCATAGTCCTAAACCTATCCCTAAACCTAACACAAAACCTAACCATAATCCGAGGCCTAAACTTAGCCATTAGCATAAAACTAACCCAAACCGCAGCCCTAACAATAACCTTAACATTAACCCTTGCCTTAGAACTAACCCTAGCTCAAAGCCAAACCCTTACCCTAAACATTACCCTAGCCATATCCTAAACACTAACCCTAATCATAGCTCTAATCCTAACCTTAATCCTATCCCAAAATTTAGTTCCATCCTGGTCAATTACCCTAACCCTAATTATAACACTATCCCTAACACTAAACCTAACCCTAACCATAAACATAACCCAAGAACTAACCATAAACCTAAACCTCACCATAACCCTAACCCTAGCTGAAACATTAAGCCTTACACTAAACCTAATCCTTAAACTAGCCCTAAAACATACCCTGAACCTAACCCTAAGCCTAACCCTAAACTTAACATTATCCATTACCCTAAACATCACCCTAACTCTTATAAAAATTTTATCCATAACCCTAACCCTAAACCACACCCTGACCACAAACATAACCCTAGACTAAATGGAAACCCTTGATTAATGCCCTAGCCCTAACCCTAGCTCAAACACTAGCCGTAACCCTAACCTAAACATAACATTAGCCATAAACCTAACACCCTAAACCAAACCCTATCTATCCCTAAACCTAACCCTAATCCAAGACTTAATACAAACATTAACCTAGCCCTAACCCTAGCTCTCAATCTATCCATTACACTAAACATAAACCTAACCCTAATGCTAACCTTAATCATATTGCTAAACCTAACCAATCCATTACCTTAAACCTTAACTGAAACCTAAATCTAAACCTATCCATTACCCTAACCCTAAACCTAAACCTAACACTAATTCAACTCCTACCCTAATCTTTGACCTTAACCAAATGTGAACCCTGACACTTACCCTAATACTACCCCTAACTCTAACCCTGACCCTTACCCTAAACATAGCTCTGACACTAGACATAGCCATAAGCTAACCCTAAAATGATAACTAACAATAACCTTTGACCTGACATTAGCCCTAGCCCTAGTTCTTGCCCTGAACCTAACAGAAACCCTAGCCCAAACATAGCCTTATTCATAACCCAAACACTAACCATAGCCCTAATCCTAATTCTAACCCTCACCTTATACCTAAAGCTAGGTATAACCACACCCATTCCCCTAAACTTAATACTAACCCCAATGCTTATCCAAAACCTAGCCCTGCCCCTAGGCCTAACCCTAACACTAACCCTAGCCCTAATCCTAGCCCTAATTTAGCTTTAACCCTAACCCTAATCCTAGACCTAGATGTAAATATAAATCTAAATCTCGTTCTAGCCTTTTCCCTAGTTCTAAATGTATCCCTTACCATAACACTAACCCTAGCCCTAACCCTAGCCCTGGATCTAACCCTAACCCTAAGCCTAAACCTCAACATAACAATAGCCCTAACACTAACACTAATTTAAAATCTAGCTCTAACCCTAGTCCTAGCCCCCCCCCCAAAAAAAAAAAAAAACGAGCCATAGCCCAACCCTAACCCTAACCCATAGAAGTCAAGATGAACTGAAACCTTAAAACACAAATGGTTCCTGACAGCAAACCATGAATTGAGAAGACCCAAACCTGGGTAAAATGGCAATGCTAGGTAAAAGATGAATCCTGAATGATATCAAAGAATTTTGAACAAAACTAACTCTAACACGAACATTACTTCTAACACTAACCGTAACCTTAATCCTAAAACTAAACATTTTCTGTTTATAGAGCTTGATCATAAAAGTCTCAAACTTGGGGTGCCTAGTAGTGCAAAGTAACAGATGAATCCTGCCCAGTGTAAAAAATATCTGACCAAATATTTGGGGGAGGTGTTTCAGTACATGCCTATTTTCCCTTTTTTCTCCTAAAGTGCTCTTGGATAAATTGTTTTTTTTATGTTTCAGCTTAAGGTACTTTCACAAGGAACAAACCAGCACATGTCCACCGTGAAATGATTGAGTGTGTGAAGTTTCATGCTGCTAGCACAAACACTGTTTGATTTCCAGTTCCATTTCCATTCACACCTATCGGCCATAATAAAGTGAAACCTAAAAATTCAAACTGTTCTTGACACTGAACCACTGAACATTGAAGGTCCAAATATGGGGAGCCTAGTAAGGCTAGGTAAAGGATGAATCCTGTATAATATCAAAGTACTCCAACCAAAAAAATTTGAAGCTCTTTCAGTATTTGTGTATTCTGCTTGTTCCTAAAGCACTCAGAGATAAAGTTGTTTCTTTCTAATTCAGCTAAGAGATACTTCATAGGAAACAAACCATAG
>NW_026009663.1:0-3280 GCF_001458135.2 Marmota marmota marmota
GAGACCTGGCTAAATTGCTGAAGCTGGCCTCGAACTTGAGAGCCTCCTCCTTCAGTCACTGTACCTGGCCTCTTTTTTTCTAAGAGGAGCTAAGCCCAGAGACAAGGGCTAATGCCTGCCTAAGTCAGAGGCAATGCAGGGACAGAAAGTTAGTGACTGGGCCTCAGGAAAGAGAAAACAAGAGGCAGACCCAGGACAGGCACTGCGGAGGGCCTCAGAGGTTCTTGAGGCGGATCTGGTGTGATGTGGGACAGATGAGGCTGGACCCCCACGGGATAATCAGGAAGCAGGTTTATTTACGCTGCAGCAGTCCACAGGGGATGGTGCCTAAACCTCTGGACCTTGGGTCTGGAAATCCCTTTAAATTTATGCCCAGTGGTGGGGCTTATATTCTAGTGGGTGGTGACATGGCAGGTACCTTTTGTCCCATATTCTTAGGCTACACAGAGGCTTCACAAGTTTTTACCACGAACACAGAATAGTAATTTTGTACAGCAACACGCTCAATGGCAGACCTAGGTTTTACAGGAAAGTGAAGCCTGGCCTAAGCTGCAAACCACTCGGAGCTGTCTGAAAACTCCTGTGAAACCCTGTTGACACTCTTTGTAAAATCTTGCTGATAAGAACCTTAATTGTGTGGAATGTCCCTGCAAAAGCTTAATTAGGACTCTTTTTTTTTTTAACATCTTTATTTATTTTTATTTTTTTTTAGAGAGAGAGAGAGAGAGAATTTTTTAATATTTATTTTTTAGTTTTCGGCGGACACATCATCTTTGTTTGTATGTGGTGCTGAGGATCGAACCTAGCACCCCGCGTATGCCAGGTGAGCACGCTACCGCGTGAGCCACATCCCCAGCCCAGGACTCTTTGATGGAGAAGGGGCTCCTGGTAGCTGCATCAGAAGGCACTAGATTTCCACTGGAAGAAAAAGGTGAATTCGGGGGCTGGGGATATAGCTCAGTGGGTAGAGTGCTTGCCTTACATGCACAAGGCCCTGGGTTCAATCCCAGGTGAAAAACCAGCCTCTACCTCAGAACAAAGCCTGTCCAAGGAAGGGGGCATGACCCTTGTCCTTGGAAAGACCCACAGAGCACTCCTAGGCACATACCCACCCTGCTGAGTTGTTTATCTATAAATAACAGGAGAGATCTGAGGAGCCAGGTGTGTCCCTGACTCAGTCAGGCTAGGTGAGGACCCATAGTAACTCCCTAGCAACCACCTCTCAGCATGAGACAGGGAAATACCTGGGACGCCAGACGACCCTCCCAGTAGTTTATGGTGGTTGATAACATGTTGGGAAACCATGTAGTTCAGCACGTACACCCCTCTTGGCTTAAACCAGTCAGTTCAAATGAATCCCCCTCTTGTAGTATCCAATCACCCCTACCTAACTTGTTCCCACCAGTGAATGTGCTCATCATGTTTTAGAGTTGTTATTTGATTTTCCCGTGGTGTGTGATGATTTGCTAAAAGATGCTATGATGTATGTGGGGGTCCCTGCCTTCCCCAAAGAGTGTATAAAACTGCTGCAAACCCTGGGCTTGGGCCTCTCAGCGTCACCAGTTGCTGTGTGCGCACGCGGGAGGACCGAGCTAGCTCGCAATAAACACCTCTTTGCTGCTTACATCGATCTTGGTCTCTGGTGGTCTTTTGGGGGTCCCGAATTCGAGCATAACACCTGCCTTGGTTCCGGACCTGGTCACTGCCGTCTGAATGAGTGTGTGCATCTATCTGCTGGACGTAAAGCCACCTGCCCAGTGAGGTAGGGATGAAGGCCCTTGGTCCCTCCCACTGGCCCTGCATCTCAGGGAAGGGGCTGGGGTCAGGGTGCCGTCTGAGCCCAGGATGAGGCCCTGACCACACCTTTGTTGGTATTTGAATCTCTCTTGGCAAACTGCCCAGGATCCAGCTCCAGACACCAGCCATTGTGTTAAGTCTCTTCTGTGAGGCAGCCGAGCCTGGCCCTGGGCCTCGCCCATGTCCTCTTCCCTCTGGCTGTGCCAGGCCTCATTGGCTCCTGGGTTTCCTGGATTTGAGGTGAGAGCACAGAAGGCAGAGGGACTTCCAGGAACCCACAACAGCAGAAGCTCCCGGGAGCTCAGCAACCTGGACTCCAGATGTGCGTGGGTTCCACCAGGTGGCGCTGAGGTGCACCGTGATGACTGGAGGCTCTAGGGAGAGGAGCCACAGGGACCCCAGGGACCGGCCTGTGGCAGCAGCGCACAGTCAGGCTGCCGGATCAAATACTGCCTCCTCCACTGGCAGGTGCACGCGTTTAACCATTTTTTTTAAAGATGGAATAAAACATTTAATAATAATTGAGTGTAGTCGGGCGCGGTGGTGCACGCCTGTCATCCCAGTGGCTCAGGAGACTGAGGCAGGAGGATCACAAGTTCAAAGCCAGTCTCAGCAAAAGCGAAGCTCTAAGCACCTCAGTGAGACCCTGTCTCTAAATAAAATACAAAATAGGGCTGGGGATGTGGCTCAGGAGTCGAGTGTCCCTGTATTCAACCCCAGGACCCCCCACCAAAAATAATAATTGAGTATAAAATTTGGCATAAATAGGTGAGAAAAATGAAATTCTATTTTGGGGATAGTAGGAATCCAATCCTGGGCTTCACACATGCTGAATGTTTTCGATGTGATTTCTCTTAAACAATAACAAATGCCAGTCTTCAGGACACCCCGGGCAGATGGGGTGTGACGGCCTCGTCTGACCAGCTGGAGTTTGGGCCACGCAGAGGTCTGGCGTTCTGTGGGCAGAGCAGCTTCCCTCTGCTCGCCCTCCTCACAGGCTCTCAGCGTGGCTGAGACGTTGACATCAGGGACCAGACAATTCCTTGTTTGGGGACCCTGTCCTTCGCCTGGTAGGATGGTCTCTCCTGGCCTGTACCTGTCACGTGTCAGTGGACTCTCCCCAAGCTGTGACCAGCAGAAAGTGTCTCCAGACCCTGCCTGAGGCAGAACCACCTGGTTGAGAATCCCTGTCCTCCACCAGGTGGGAGGCCCCTCAGGCTGCCGCTTAGTGCCAAGGAGGACCCCTTGCTTTGGACAGTAAAAGTGACCCCTCTGCATGCGGACACAGACAGGTAGAACTGCGGCCCTGGGGACACGGCACACACCAGCCCATTCACCTGGAACTAGAGATGTGAATCAGGTTCTCACGCAAGGGCTCATGGGACTAAACCTGGGTGCACATGGGAGAAACGCCCTGCTGAGCCCAGGCCAGGAACTTGGTCCCAGCGAGGACCACGCCTCTGCCCCTGGGGTCCTTCCCAGG
>NW_026009664.1:0-3279 GCF_001458135.2 Marmota marmota marmota
GTACAACACTTTCATTGGATAGTGGAAGTAGGAAGAGGAAGGTAAGGAAAGTGGTTAGATTGGGGAAATTCCCATTCTCTCTGCACTGAGTGAGTAGTTGGCCTTCCCACCGCCCTCCTTCCAAGAAGTTCTACCTCACCTTGGGCCCAGAGCAAGGGAGTAACTCAAATTGGCTATGGACTGAATTTATGAAACCATGATCCAAATTAAAATTTTCCTCCTCTAAGTGGTTCTTATCACGTTTTACGGTCACAGTGACAAAAAGCTAACACTCCTGATTCTATGTCACCCTCTAAACTCAGCTTATCCATAGAGAAGGTATGCAGACAATAGTTCCATTGTTTCTCATCATTCTTGATATGCATCCCATGTATAAGATCTGAGTACTTACCCAAACTCTTTCTGCTTACCTCAAACCTCAGAATTTCAAAATCCTTGTCCTTCCAGATAGGATTCACATAGCAGCACCCCACCATTTCTCACAACTTGGAGAAATTAATTAGCATTGATTGATTATATCTTCAGTGTCAGGCATTTAATCCTAATATGGGTGAAGTTGGCACTTTTAACTTCATTTTACATTCAGGAGAATTAACGTTCAGCAAGGGTCATTTCCAAGGTAATGTAGCTGATAAGCCAGCAAATATGGAATCTGAATGAAGTGAGTTCAAGGTCCATATTCCTTCCATTACCCTTCAACAACTTTGATGGGATCTGATCATTCAAACAAGCCCATAATGCTATTTATATTCTATGATTTAGAGATGTGTCTAATATCCAGTTCTCCAATTTCCCGTTTCCATGAAGAATTGATCAAATTGCCAGTGGAAGTTAGGGATGCTTACTGGATGACATGGAGCAGTGTATCAGAGGGAAAGTGTAATGGGATTTGACTTTTGTACTCCCTATCTCCTGTTGTGCTTGGCACAGTGATGCACACCTGTAATCCCAGCGACTCAGGAGGATGAGGCAGGAGGATCACAAGTTCAAGGCCAGCCTCAGCAACTTAGTGTGACCCTCTCTCAAAATAAAAATGGGCTGGGGATATAACCCAGTGGTAAAGTGCCCTGAATTCAATCCCCAGTAACATACAAAGCAAGCAAGAAAAACCGTATCTCCTGTTGTAACACAGGCTCTTGTAGGAGAATGAGAGTCTTGACCTGGGTACTAGAATTCTGGAAACACCAATCCTAGCCATCCCAGAAAAGCCCAGATGATTGAGTGAGTTAGACATCTTTCTTGGTAGGACTGAACATGGCCAGAGATGGAAGATTCTTTGCTTGTTTACCAGGTTTGTGAAATCTGTGAGGCAGACCTCTCCCTCCCCCTCCATAGAAACTGAAAATCCTGGGATTTTCTGAACTTGGCTTTTTTTAATCCACCTACCTATGTTCATGTTAAACTCAAAGGGCTGTTCTGGAAGTAACCTATTTCTGGAAATGGCCTGACTCTTCCTCCTCCATTCTAATTAATTCTCTAACTTGGGCATGTGGGACGGGGAGTACAAGTGATTTTAATTGAATTTTAGCTCAAAAATGGGGTGGTTAAAATTTCCTAAAGCACGTTTTAGGTTCTAAATCACCAAGTGCAGGGAAAACCTCTACTTGGTTATATGCTAGATTGTCTTAATTTTGCACTTGTGTGATCACAAGATGAGTTTTGAGCAAACTGGTACTGTTAGCTCTTTCCCATCAACTACCTCCACTTCTAGTTTCTCTGTCTAGACCCCCTCTTTCCTTTTTAGCATTCATCCCTCCCTCAGGGACTTACAGTAACACCAACCCTTTGCTCAGAAAGTGAAACCTCTCATGGGATAAGGTGCAGAGACAGGTTAACAGGCATGATCATTCAATGAAGGAAGGAACTCAGAGATTCCCTTAAACCTCACCACTTAAATGTTTCCCAGCTTCCCCAGATAAATGTCTCATTCATTACTATGCATATTACCAAAGTGCCAATGAAACAGGCAAACTCATTCTTCCATTAATAAATTTTTGTTGAGCACCTCAGCTGAAAGTATATAAGCAAGACAAACAGCCTAGAAAGAGCAGGGGGAATTAAAGGAGAACTTGGCTGGAACAAAGAAGAGTTAGTACTTTTGCTCCAGTGGAGTGTAGGATGCAAATGTGGGTGTGAACATGGATGAGGCCTGTGAGATAGTTTTGGGTCACATCAGGAAGGGCTTTGTTTGTCATTTTGGGGCTGTTGGGACTTTATCTTGAAAGTGGTAGAGAACAATTGAAATACATTAAGCAGGATAGTGACATGATCAGATGTGTTTTAGCAAGTCTACTGGAGTAGTCACAGTGTGAACCATGTTGAGCAAAACTAAGGACATCATTAAGATAAGATTCGAATAAAATACAGGGCCTTAGAATTTTAAAGACACAGGAAAAATCTGTTCCTTTAGCAGACCTTAGAGAAATGAATCTACAGCTTGATTAGAAGCAATTGAGAGTAGTCAAGTTGAGTCTGATCAGGGCATCCAAAAAGAATCTGTCTGCCTTTTTGGCTGTGGGCCCAAGCTTTCTGTGTATGGTCTGACCTTGACTCATTTCTGGTTCTTGGAGCTGAAAAATACAGCTGGTACATGAGATATCATTATTCTATTTAAAAAAATTTCTGGATCCCACATGTTCCTTCAGCTAATACTTTTATCTCTTTCTTTCCTTTATAACCACACTTCCTTTTTTATTAGCTCTAATTAGTTATACATGGCAGTAGAATGCACTTTGACACATACATAAATGGAGTATAGCTTCTCATTCTTCTGGTTGTACATGATGTAGAACCACATCTGAAATGGATTGTCTAGGCTTGCTTTATTTCCCCCGTTGTCTCACCTCCTATTCACTCCTAAACTCAAAACAATCAAGTGGGTGCTACCGTGATGTCACCAAACCCAATTCACACTATACATTATCAATGACCTTGATGCTATATCCAGTGGTCACTTATTTAGTTCTCATTTTCTTTACTTCTGTGCATAATTCAATATGGTTCATCATTTCCTTCTTCTTGAAACACTATCTTTATTTGGTTTCTGAACTAATCACTCTCCTGGTTTTCCTGCCTATTGGACCCTCTTACCTGTATCCAATCTTAAAATTTTACAATTGAGAGTTTCACCCTAGGTTCTTTCATTTCCTCATTCTGTGCTTTCTTTAATGAACTTGACTATTCCCATAGTTGAATTTTACATGGTTGTATATGCCAACAATTCCCAGTTTGTACTTCTAGATTTCTCTTCTGAGTTTTAGAATTATATATATATATATA
>NW_026009665.1:0-3279 GCF_001458135.2 Marmota marmota marmota
GTGTTGTCCAGCTTGGCCCTGAACCCCTGGGCTTAAGCAATCCTCCTACCTCACCTGCTGATTAGCTGGGATTACAGGTACAGACCACCGTGCCTGGCTCCTCTTTGTTCTTGATCTTGTTCTGCCTCTCATACTCTCCTCATTTTTGAGATGGTGTCTGTCTATCTTCCCATACTGTTTCCAGTGTTGTTTCAAGGATCTAATGAGATAAAAATCCCAAAGTGCCTTGTAAAGAACAAAGAAAATATTATATAAATGTATAAGCATTTTGTAAATATAAAGCAATATAGTGACTTGAATTTAATTTAGTTACAGCTGTTCTATATAATGCTACCAGCCACATAATGTGGCCCAGTAATTATGTGGCTGGAAAGGACCCTGTCCTAAGAACAATTTCTGACTGTTGGGTCTCTGATAATAGTTACATTATGATATTTACAAGTGTGATGTTCCCACATGTATGAGACTCACTTGTATTGATGTTTTTGTACATGAGGGGTCCTGTTCATGCCTTCAAAAGGGTCAGATGAACCAGAAGTGGCTCTCAGAGGCTGTCGGGGGAACTCAATTATTTCACCTCAGATCTTTGTGCAGGTGAGAGACTGATGAAACAGGGTATTAACTGAAGGAGCCACTGTCCCTCTGACTTCCTCTTCTAAGTAAAGAAAACTGGAATTAGGCACATTGAATTGTTGGATGAGAATCAGAGACAATTTGCATTGGAAGAGGCCTTAGACAATCTCTTATGGGACATTTCTTATTTCTTGAATATAGTTTGTTAGAAATTCATACACGGGCTGGGGTTGTGGCTCAGTAGCAGAGTGCTTGCCTAGTGCACATGAGGCACTGGGTTCGATCCCCAGCACTACATAAAAATAAATAAATAAACAAACAAACAAAATAAATAAATGTATTAAAAATGACACCATGTTTTTTTAAAATGCATACACTGTGCAATATGGGGAAAAGAATGAAAACTCTATGTAGTGTGTTGTATCAGACTCTGTTGCAGGAAATTGGGTTATGAAATGCTATAAGGCATCCCTGTATGTGAAATGCCTTTTTGAGTGTGACATACCTCTCTGACCCTTTTGTGGATGGCCTCATTTAATTCTGGTAAAATCCCATGATGTAGATACTATGATTATCTCTATACTAAAAATGAGGAACTCGAGGCTTAGAGAGGGTAACTAATCACCACAGGGTACACATGCAGTTACTAAGTGAAACTACTGGGACTTTTCACCTCTCAAAAGAAGAAAAGGGGAAGATATTGGGACTGAGCGTTAAGTTTTGAGTCACTAACTACCTGTATGACCTTGGCAAGTCAGTCCAGTTCTGTTTCATCCTCTGTAAATTAAAGGGCCATATGCAATTACTACTTTCATTCTTTCCTGGATTTATATTCTAATTATTCTAATTTCTATTCTAATTCTGCAATTATTTGTGATCACTCATAAGTGGGATTAGACGTGCTTAGTTGCTCAGAAAAAATAAAAATAGAAATACAAAGTATGGAGGTGTTCCCAAATCACAGAAATGACAACAGAAAGGCCACTTTCTACTAGTTGGCAAAGCTGAGTGTTGCTGCCACCTAGTGTGTAAAAGGAGCATTGCATTCATGCAAGGTCAGATCCTTCTGTGGAGGCCCATTGAAAAATACCATAAATCATCTAGTTAAGCAGATAACTTATGGGATTTCACTGGTACATTAAATACCGCAGTGTTTGATTTATTCATCATATTCAAGCCAATACGTTTTCCTTTGAGCTAACAGGGTTGGGAGAAGACTCACTCTGGGCAGTGTAAATAGACATGATCCATCTTTGGCCTTCTCCAAACGTCTGCTATACTGTGTCCTTTCTCACTGGTCCTTTCTCTCTCCTATTTAGAATCCCAGAACCCTATGGAGTCCGAGAAGGAAGGAATCACCCTCAGGGGATTTTTAGGGTAGTTTTCGTCATATAACAGAGGTAAACGGATTTGACCGAGGTTGTGCAGAAAGTTAATGCAGGCAAAGTTGCTGTAGACTGCTTCCAGAATGAAGACTGGTCTGATAAAATCTGCCTAGAATGAATGAGGTTGGATATTTGCTGAATCATTTTCACAAGAGAATATAGCTCTTGGGTCTGTGACATGATTAGGAAACATATCAATGATGTGAACATGTTTGAAGGAAGCCATGTTGTGCTGGTAGGGAGGAATGGGTGGTCAGCCTAGAAACCTGGAGAAAGTGAAGCTGAGCAGAGCTTCAGGTACTAAAAGACACTCTGTGCCTGGCTGGAAGAAGGGCTTGCTTGCTCATGCTCATCTGGACTTATAGCAGCTTGGGGCTGCATGTCAAGGCTGCAGTTAGCATGTCTCAAACTTCATGCAATACATTTTTACCTCTGAGGGAGTTCCCAGGGTTTTCATTGCACCAGGTGCAATCTGACCATTTTCTTTGCTACAAGGAAAGAATATCAGAAGTGAGAGTGAAAAAAGCAAACGTTTTTGTGAAATAACATGAATCTTCTAGATTCTTCTAGAAAAAAAATTCTTTTTTTAAAAAAACCGAAGCTTTTATTGTAATTATAATAGATCAATTACAACAAACTGGCAGTCCTAGCAGCTCAGGAGGCTGAAGCGGGAGGATTGTGAGTTCAAAGCCAGCCTCAGCAACCTAGCAAGGCCCTATGAGAGACTCTGTTCCAAAATAAAAACAAAGAAACAAAACTCACAAAAACCAAAACCAAAACCAAATAAACAAAACAAAAAAAAAAAAAACCCAAACAACAAACTGGCAGCCCCTAGTTAAGATAATCCACATAATCCTGACTTTTACAGTCAATAACCCTAGTTAATAATAATGGCTGTTATCATCAAGGACATCCATTGTATCTAGTGCTTTGCACTCATTTTTTCATATATCTGGCAATAGCCTGATGAAGTAATGATTTTTGTGATACCCATTTTACAGTGGGGTAAACTGAGGCTCAGAGCAGTTTCCCTGAAATCACATGGCTCTCTCTGATCATATCAGCTCTTAATCTTCCTGGGTGTCCTAATACAAAGAAGCAGGAAGTGAGTGTATTTTCTGGTTAAAACATGCATCTTTCTGTCTCTAGGAGGAGATTCCTCCTTGTTATCCCCAGACCCTGATGTAAATGAGTGCATAGGTAGTCCAGCATTACAGCCTCTCCTCAGGGAATGATAGATGGGCTTGGTAGCCTAGTTGCCTGTAGGGGGAGAGATTACCTCGGGAAAATATTTTCTCTAATGTGCAAAAAAAATTTTGCT
>NW_026009666.1:0-3279 GCF_001458135.2 Marmota marmota marmota
GCCCCCCCCCCCCCCAATCACCACCACCACCACTCTTGGTGAGATTTGAGCAAAGACTGAAGAGGTCTGCACTTCGAAGAGAAGAAGGTCTTGCTGAAATATATTGATGATTGGCTTAGAGCAAGCCCCGTTTAGGAAAAATGTCCACTTGACACCATTTTGGTACTGAATCACCCAGTGTGCTATGGATACAAAGTGTCGCCCTAGGAAGGTCAGACTGGCAAGCAGAGAGTAGTTTACCTTGAGTTTTAATTTAAACAAGGAAAAGGGAGCTTGATGTCCAATTGGAAACAATCACTAACGTCAAAGTCCCCATAAACAGGAGACGGCTGTGAGAGTTTCTAGGCGTGGCACAGAGTTCTGCCCAATCCAGGGTCCTAATTTTGGACGTAGACTTAAATCTCTCTTTATGAAGCCCTTCAAGGGCTGGACTCAGTCCTGACATTAGACCACTGAGTGCCAGCAAGCCTCTAACTCTGTCAAAGAAAATTGACATCAGCATAGCCCAAGGGTGGCTTGAGTCTCGAAAGCACTCCAAGTTGTAAGTCCACAAAAAACAAGACATAGTTGTATGTCTACTTGTTCAGGTGCTTGGAGATTGTCCTGGACCTATAGCTTCTTTCTTCAAACAACTGGAACAAACAACCAAAGGATGGACACGCTGTGTCTGAGCAGTCACTCAGAGACATCTTACATAAGTCAGAAAAGTCCACCTTGGGACAGGCCAGCAGGGTACCTGTGCCTCAGCAGGTTGTTTGGTTTGGGGGTTTGGGGACACTGGGGACTGAACCCAGAGGTGCTTTCCCACTGAGCTACATCCCCAGCCCTTCTGAATTTTTATTTTGAGACAGGGTCTCACTAAGTTCCCAAGGCTGGCCTCAAACTTGCGATCCTCCTGCCTCAGTCTCCCAAGTCACTGGGATTACAGGCATGAGCCACTGTGCCTGGCTGAAGCCAGTCTCAAAACACCTACATGAAGGGACATGTTGTAGCATGAATGAACTGGCAGTTTGGATATGGTCTTTCTTGATGGAAGACCCTTTCTAGCTTCTGTGGTCACTGTTCCACCTTTTAAATTAGAAAACAAAGGCATAATTGAACGATATGTGTGGTTGGGTCAGATGTTAACTATCTTGGGTCCCTGTGCTCTTTCCAGGTTTGCCCACCTGACTTACGAGCCACTCTACCCCTTCCATCCTGGTGGACCTGAGGACCTGAAGAAAAGGGCACCAAGAAGTTAAAGGACCATATGATTCACTCTTAACAACCCACTATCCAGTGGCGCTTGCAGAGTAAAGCCTTGGGTCCATTCCTCTAGAGCAAAGCAAGTTCCACCAATGGAAGACACTTCTGGTCCTTCTTTGGAGTCTCTCCGGACCTGCACACCAGGAGAGGATCCTAAATATTTATTTGGAAGAACAAGATAACTAAGACAAGGAATTATGAGGATACGAACCCCTCTGATTATGTCTCTGATTTTCCACATGCCGCACACTTGATAGGACGAAGCCCAAATTAGGATAATTCAGACTTTGGCCACCACTGCCAAAGTGAATTATCACTGAACTTGTCACCCCAAGCGTCATCCACGCATGACATGGGGGTCGGCTACTTCAACCTTCATGTGTTGCCTCCGATCTCCGAGGCTGTGGGAAACACGACCCTGATGAGCAACCGGGAATTGTGTACCATGTCACAATCACCAAATGCCCGATCCCACTTCTGCCTTGAAATGGTCTCCTAGAATCCATCCCCTATGCATCCTGGACTCAGGTCTGCAAGCTCCTGAAATGCCATCCCCTCCATAAAACTATCTCAATCCAGACCCTTGCCCATCGCCAGCACCCCTTCTACTCCTTCTGTCCCCACCTCCCACTGCCTGTCTAGACTCCTGTGTCCTCAAATGCTCCCCAACAAGCACATCCACCCACCCCTTGGCCTACGTATAGTGTTACTGCTGAACCGTATGGATGGGTCTCCTCTCGATTTCTGTCATAGCCCTACATTCCAGAGCCGAGCCTTCGGAATCAATCTTCAAGAGCAGTCCTTGCACCGGGTGCACCACATGAAGTGGGGCTGGGCCTCCATCAGGCGCCCTCTACAACTGGTGGCCTGAGTCATTAGTATCAGAGTATAGCTGGCCTGGCTTTGTCTGTGGTCTCTTCCTTCCTGACAGAGCAGGTCACTTCCACCATTTGCTCTGTAAGCCAGATGCTGCTATCAGGAAAGTAGGGGCATATGAGGGGAAGAACCCAGCTTTCTGGGCTCTGGACTCACCCCGCCTTGCTTTGCAGATTGCTAAGAACTGGGCTGTGCTCCCAGCATAACCACCCACCCCCACCATAACCAGCATCTGCTACTATCACTCCCCACCTGCCATAAGTGGAATCTGGGGAAATGCTGAACTTCTTCTGCATTATGGTCGCCATGTAACGTCCGGCAAATCACCACTTCCAGAGTTAGCATTTCTTGCTCTGTCTCAAAGCATCGTTTGTTCCTCGGAATTAAATTGCATCCTCCATATGGAAGGCCATCCACAAGTATTTAAAGGATTCTAAATGGTGACAGTTGAGATGGTCACCAGGGCCAGGAGTTCTGGAGTGTGACACAGCTGAATTCGGACCCACTTCTGCCTCACTCTAGCAGAGTGAAGTCTGGACAGTTATGTCACCTCACTGAGCTTTGGTGTCCTTGCCTATGGAACACTCCCTCGTACATTCTCCCGAAAGATGAGTGAGAAACGAGACACGTATGTGAAGCTCCCAGCACAATTTTTTAGCATATTGCCTTTTATATTTCTGCTTTTTGTTTGGATTTGTTTGGCAGTGCTGGGGACTGAACCCAGGGCTTGGTGCATGCCAGGTGAGTGTTTGACCACTGAGCTATGCCCAGCCCAGCCCAGCCCAGCCCAGTCCAACTTTTTACTTTATTTCTTTTTTTCTTTCTTGGGGTGCTAAGGATGGAACCCAGGCCCTGACACATGCTCAGCAATTACTCTTTCACTGAGGTACATCCCCAGCCCTCCCAGCACAGTCCTTTGCTCTAAACCAAGGCTGCCATATTGATTGGCAGCTTTTGATGTTCTCTGGTAACCTAGAGCCTGGGGGCCACACAGCTCTATCCTGACAGACCCAGAAGGGACCCTCCAGCCTGGCCTTTTCCTGGACCTTGCCAGGAGGGTCTCTTGGTGCATGCCAACCAAAGTCTGGAGATCCCAAGAAAACCCAATATGGAAAGGCATTCTGAATGGTAGTAAACTGCAATGCTGGCTGGGATCCT
>NW_026009667.1:0-3279 GCF_001458135.2 Marmota marmota marmota
CTGAGTCACAGCTGGCTCTTGCTTTACCACACTCTCATTATACTAGTCCTGTGTTTGGAGTCTCCTCAGTGAATGAGCAAAGTGAATGGTAATTTTCACCTCAGTCCCTAGAAGCCCTATTTTCATTGTGATATGTCAGGTGCCACAGGCTATGAATGATGAGGTCCTTGTGGATCTGAATGTTGTGGGGCAGTTGTGCTGGGACTTTCATCACCCACAACAGCCATGCGCTCATAGGATCGACCTCCCTGGATATCAGTGTGAGGATGCATAGCTGTGACCTTTCATCTTGCACTTGGAACAGATACCGGTTCCAAGGAGAATACATCTGGATGTACCTCGAAATTCTAAGGAGAGACTGGCATAGATACCAGAGTTCTGAATGGGTGAAGTCAGATGGCTGAGTTCACTCCTCTGCACTTGCAGTAGCCCTGCCCTTAGGTCTCCTCCTCCATTTCATTTTCTCTGTAGTTTCAATTCTTATATTTAGGACAATATTTAGCCTGCTTGACTTCTTGGGTCTTAGCAGAGTCAATGGTGCCATAATCACCTCTACTCCATCTGATTGTTCACTAGCTTCACACATATATTTAATTTGATTGAAGCATACTTTCATCTGTTTTCTGGTTGTGCATATGGAAAAGACATCCATGCTAGAGAGATGTCTCCCAATACTAAACCAAGCATTTTTCAGTCAATTTATCAGACACTTAACAAAGCAATAAATCTTCTATCCTGGTTTTTTAATTGGTAAGATGTTTTTCTCAAGTTTGAAGAACATGTGATGGTTTCTTATACTCTGGAATGCTTTGTTTCACTCTTTGATTTCTACTGTTACATTAATTTTTGTTCTGATTAGATTTTAAAAGTGAGAACACTACTGCTGATTAATCTCCAAATCAGTGTGGTTTATTCACTGTGTCTGACTTGACTGAGAATCAGGTGAAGGGGATTTGAAGAGGCTGATCATCAAACATTACTCAGAAACTATTTCAAGAGGAGTAAGAGTTATGGATATGATTCATGAGGATTTGCTACATATTTTGTGGTCTGCAAACATTAAATGTGTCATTTCCCAAAAGGGATTAGTGGTTTCAAGATATTTCAGGAATCTCAGATAGTTTTTTTATAGGTCCTGAATAGTGGATGATATCCTATATGTGCTAGACTTCTCTTAATCAATGAGTTATTTTCTTTAAGATTTGGTGGTTGTTATCTGTCTGCAATTTCATCATCCTTAACTGAACATATTCTGCATAGCCCCTAAACCTATAGAACTCTTTAAAAAGTGAAATATTAAATCAGAATATTTTGTGTTTACTGTGGGATCATTAACCTGGACTTAATGCCATCATGGGACTCTCAGGTGCAGGCAAACTTTGTGAATACAAAGAAAGTGTAAGTAAGCCTTTTTTTGTGCTGTTTCAGTGTGATTTTTAAAATCACATTCATGGCTGGGATCCTGGATCAGTGCTCGCCTAGCATGTGTGAAGCACTGGGTTCAATTCTAAAGAGAGACTGGCTTAGATACCAGAGTTGTGGTGTATAAATAACCAGAGTTAGTTAATTAATTAAATAAAGGTTTATTGGCAACTAAAAAAATATTTTTAAAAAATTGCATTCATTTGTTGTGCATTCCCTGTGTGGTCCTAGGTACTACTGAAAAAAAAAGTGACCTCAACATTTGGCATATAGCTGAGAAACCAGCCTCTAGCTCAGAGCAAAGCCTGTCCAAGGAAGGGGGCATGACCCTTGTCCTTGGAAAGACCCACAGAGCACTCCTAGGCACATACCCACCCTGCTAAGTTGTTTATCTACCAATAACAGGAGAGATCTTCCAGCCAGGTGTCCCTGACTCAGTCAGGCTAGGTGAGGACCCATAGCAACCCCCTAGCAACCACCAATTAGCATGAGACAGGGAAAATACTTGGGATACCAGAAGACCCTCCCAGTAGTTTATGGTGGTTGATAACATGTTGGGAAACCATGTAGTTCAGCACTACTCCCCTCGTGACTTAAACCAATCAGTTCAAGCTAATCCCCCTCTTGTACTAAAGAATCACCCCTACCCAACTTGTTCCTGCCAGTGAATGTGCTAATCAATGTTAAGAGTTGTTGTTTCTGATGTGATTCTGCAATCTGTATACGGGGTAAAAATGGGAGTTCATAACCCACTTGAATCAAATGTATGAAATATGATATGTCAAGAGCTTTGTAATGTTTTGAACAACCAATAAAAAAAAAAGAGTTGTTGTTTGATTTTCCCATGGTGTGTGATGATTTGCTAAGAGATGCTCTGATGTATGTGAAGTCCCTGCCTTCCCCAAAGAGTGTATAAAACTGCTCAAACCGTGGGCTCAGGGCCTCTCAGCGTCACCAGTTGTGGTGTGAGCGCGGAGGACCAAACTAGCTCACAATAAACACCTCTTTGCTGCTTATATCAATCTTGGTCTCTGGTGGACTTTTGGGGTCCCTAATTCGAGCATAACAGAGCGACCAAGAGATCTTTATTGTGGGGGTATCTAATTGACAGGGAAAAGAGAGAGAAAGAGAGAAAGCGAGAGAGAGAGAGAGAGAGAGAGAGAGGAAAGAGAGAAGAAAGAGAGAGAGATAGGGAGAGAGCAAATTGAGGGGGGGAGAGAAGAAAGAGAAACAGAGCAGTAAGAGCAAAGCAAAAGAGAAAGTGAAAGTGAGAAAGAAAGTAACAATAGGAGAAGATCTTATATCCCTTTTGCTGTGTTGCTTAAGTCAAACAGGGTCTCTGGGTCTGCAAGCTGCCTTGTTGGCATACAGTGGTTGGATCACACAGTAATTGCTAAGGTGTCATCTTCTGCCTTCAGGCAGACCAGGCAGGGGCTAAATGTGGGTTTCCATTGCACCAGACAGGTGTGGGTTGAGTGTTCAGCCTTGAGTGGGGTTCAGTGTTCAACCTTGAGTGTGGTTGAGTGCTCAGACTTGAGGCAAACAAGTGATAAGGAACCAGAAGGGTGAGGGTGAGGGTCAAGTGTTCAGCCTACCCTGCAGCTAACATGTGTTCAGCCTGCCCTGCAGCTAACAACTATGAATACCTTGCATTTAGATTAGTTTATGGTTTTAATCCTAGGACAAGCAAGTGTTGTTAAACTCCGCTTTAATAACACATCATGATAAAGTGATTAACCAATAGCAATTGGCCATGTTATGAGCTAATGAGGAAGGAAGATAAGGGAATACTACTAAAAGTGGAGAGAAAGCTGAAGGTCTCAGTGAGAACATGCATCAGAGGTAAAAAAGAAAAAA
>NW_026009668.1:0-3278 GCF_001458135.2 Marmota marmota marmota
AGGATTGGATATAGTTCAATGACTTTAATAGTATTTTTTAAAAAATATTTCTCCCAAAACAATGAATGACAGTAGGAATTGATATATCAGCATTTTCATACTGTGAAAGTACAAATATCTAAGTGATTATATTAAACACAAATGCAGAAAATCTTTTCAAACATTCCCATTTGAAGTTACTAAACATTGATATACTTTTGATTTACATTTTAAGAAAGTGAAAAGATAGTAAATATTTTGGTTTAGTTGTATAAATGTCACCTGAAATTTTCATGTTTTGGAAACATGTTCTCCTGTATAACAAGATTCAGAAGCAGGGCTCTTTGGAATGATAAGAGCTAACCTTATTAGTGAATTTGTCCATTTGATGGATTAATTTTTTTTTAATCGATTACTGGGTGAGGCATGGATGGAGGAAGTAGGTCACTGGAGAATGTGTCTATGGGGCTTATATTTTGTCCCTGGCTCCTGTCCATGACTACTATGTAAACTTTGAAATATGCTAAATAAGAAAAATCACGATTAAATATATAACAAATGTATCACAAGAGTGAATACTTGTACTTCTGTATTTTCTTTTTTTTTATGGTATATATTTACATTGTTCCTAATCACTGAAAATCATTAATTCTTCTCTTTACATGATATCACACTCCCCCACACACATATGTACATATATACATATATTTAAACATGAAATCAAATACAAATATTGATTTTTCAAATGTTTGAAACATTTAAAGAAAGTGACTTCTAAAGCTTACTTGAAAATTGTCATTGAATATTATACAAACATAGTAACACAAAATAAGAATATGAACACATTTGGGAATCCAAATTATTTTCTCATTTCTCATGGGTTAATGTGGCTCTAATTACTGTAGAATTTTGTTCTGGGTTGAATACAACCACCTAAATAAGTAGAGACCAACAGGCCTATGTAACTTTCATCTTTGCCTTAATTTTGTATCTTTATCTAAAGGTATGTAGATAAACCAAAGGTTGGCTAATGGCTAATTAATATCTAAAGTTCACTGGTGGTCTTATTAAAAAGGTGATATAGTATTTTTATATGTCATTTACTACGGATTATACAGGGAGTTTTAGGAAGGGAATCTGAAATTCTATTATTCTTACTACAATGACTATGCTGGTGGGAATGAAGACAAAGTTTTCTTACTTCATATTTTTTCTAGCTGCAAGTTAATGTATTCACTGATGTATAAAATACAAATATATGATGACATGCAATAAAGGTATTGCTTTCTCCCCCTTTACAGATGATCTTTTATAAACCATTAAACTTATCAAGAGAAAATTACTTTTCTTTGAACATATAATGTAGATTTACATGTTACCATAAAGGCAACTTAAGTTGTGGTTAAATAACATGTGAATCCTGAAATCAAGCTTATTATAACTGAATCTTAATTCATGAGAGATATTTATTGTATCTGAAACTGTAATGTGTAATTGTATACATGTACACTTATAGGGACTCAGAATGTACTGTTTGTATGTTTTGTGAATGCAAGGATTTTGACAAATCCACTTAGGTTTAGAGAGATGCAAATCATTTGAAAAATATAAAATCAAAAAAAATGATTGCTTAGCATGGTTCGATGGGCATTTAAGAGACTGTCCTGATCCTTCTATTAGTGTAAGCATTTTTAATGAAGAAGAGAATCTTAAATTATGCTCTAGCTTTTATTCGTATTTATTTTTAAAAAGGCTTAAATTTACCATTCTAGCGAATAACTGCTCTTAAGATTATCTTGAGACAAGGACTTTTTTAGGCTGGGTATAGCATTTTTTTTTCATTTCATTAGAAGTATCTGATAATACTTCTCATTATTTGAGGTTATGAGAGCTTCAATGCTCCCTAGAGGTTGGAATTCAAATGTATGAGCCTGAGTTTAGATAAGTATTTAATTTAGACAAGTGTCTAAATACTTTTCTAAACTCAGATACACAGTATCTATTTCATATGACACCAAGTTTTCTTTTTATTAGATGCATGCAAAACAATGTTATTTCCCAGCTTTCCTCCCATATATTTACTTAGAGTTTTTTTTCTTAATACATATAAGGCTTTTCTCGCAAGAGTATCTTCTTGAGTATTATACTGAGTATTTTCTTGAGTATTCAGTTGTTGAACAAGAAGAGTAAGTCAATATTACCATTAAATATTCATGTTATAAATATATGTGATGGACTAATTTGCTTTTTAGGTTGATATAAGCACATTTTCTTTTTCCTTTTTCCCCATGCATATAGATTTAAATTGCTCATATTGCTTTATATCAATGTTTTTTCTAACAAAGCAAATATAAACATAGCAATTAAAAATTATGTTTAAAAAATTCACTAACAAATTTAGTACCTTGGAAAGGGGCAAATAAGATGTACTGAAAGGTTCTAAGAATTTAGTTATGGTCTATAAATAATACAACTAAAAATATTCCTAACAATGAAATAAATATTTTTTTATTAATTCTAATCAGTTATACATGACAGTAGAAAGCTCTTCAATTCATTGTGCACACAAATGGAACAGAATTTTCCTTCTCTGGTTGTGCATGAAGTAGAGTCACAGCATTCATTCAATCATACATGTACCTAGGGTAATGATGACTGTCTCATTCCACCATCTTTCCTACTCCATTACACCCTCATCCTCCTCCCCTTTGCTCCATCCAAAGTTCCTTCACCCATCCCACGCCCCACCCCCCTTTCTATATGGATTAGCATCCACTTATCAGAGAAAACATTCATCCCCTGGTTTTTAGGGATTGACTTATTTTGCATAGTATAATATTTTTCAGCTCCTGCAAATGCCATGATTTTATTCTCTTTTAATGCTCAGTAATGTTCCACTGTGTATATGTACCACAGTTTCTTTATCTATTCATCTATTAAAGGGCATCTAGGTTGGTTTCACAGTTTAGATATTGTGAATTGAGCTGCTATAAACATTGAAGTGGCTGCATCACTGTAGTACGCTGTGTTCAAGGTCTTTGGGTATAGATCAAGGAGTGGGATAGTGGATAGCTAGATCAAATGGTGGCTTCTTTCCAGGTTTTTAAGGAATCTCCATAGTGCTTTCCAGAGTGGTTGCAACAATTTGAAGTCCCACCAGCAATGTATCAGTGTACGTTTTCCCCCACATCCTAGTCAACACATACAGTTGCTTGTATTCTTGATAACAGTTGTTCTGACTGTAGTGAGATTAAATCTTACAGTAGTTTTTTTTTTTTTTTTTTTTTTTTTTTTTTTTT
>NW_026009669.1:0-3278 GCF_001458135.2 Marmota marmota marmota
TGGACATGTGCTAACTTACTGATTCTTTACTGGATAAAGAACAGTATATATATATATATATATATATATATATATATATATATATATATATATATATATGAGATAAAATGCCACTGGATTTCAGAAAATAGTGTTAGGAAAACACTGTGTGGTTTTCTCACAAGAAAAAATTTTTCATAGGGATCTAACATCATTGCATGCTTGCTATGCCTATTTTACATGCTTACTATGTGATTTCAGATGTAAGTAAGGGATTGGACAATATACTTTTAGGAAATCCTTGCAATTTAAAGATTCTACATTTCTTAGTTTCCTTTATTATTATTATTTTTTTTTAATGAAGGGCACTGAGCTTTGATAGAGTGACTCATGCCTGTGATCCCAGGTACTTGGGAGTCTAGAGCAGGAGGATCACAATTTCAATGTCAGTCTTAGCAACTTAGCGAGATCTTCAGCAACTTATTAGCCCCTGTCTCATTGTAAAAAAGGAGTAGGGATATAGCTCAGTGGTAAAGTGCCCCTGGGTAAACATACTGCAAACAGTCAATAATTTAAAAAAAGAAAACATACTCACTGAGTCTCTTAGAAGTGAAAACATCAAGACTGAGACACTTCATGAATTTTCTGGGAATCTTTTCCTGTGGGTCCTGAGTAGCCATCCTTGAGATCTTACTATGATGTAAACCCCTGAAAATATCCGCCCCCCATCATCCATTTGGCCTCAAATCCTAAAGAAATCCTAAATGATTTGTGGCAAAATAAGTAATATAAGTTACAAAAATCAATATGTTTTGTTTAAGTGCCATAGTTGAGATCTAAACAAAAGCCTCAAAATTCCCCAAGGGAGAAACATCATTTTCAACTGATGAGAAAGGTAAATTTTAAGGTGAACTTTGAAAAAATACATGAAGATTGGAAGATAGAAATGGGGGCAGAAAGAAAAACTTGAAGGTTGAATATAAAATTAAAAGGAATATTCTGAAAAAAATGTATTTTGTCTCAAGGCAAATAACCTTAGAGAATTAACATATTATTTGTTTTAATTATTCCATCTGGTCACTTTACAACATGACAGCTCCCTAGTAGATTAGGACACAGAAAAATGTGTTTTGAACTGAGAAGGAATTAACTCAGGGCACAGTACGCTTTGGAAGTATCCTAAATGGTAAAACAAAAGAATCAGGATATCCCTGGGAGAAAACAGTTCTTTCTCTGAATATGTAATACATGCAAAGAGGAAGGAAAAGCAGCTGGATCAGTGTTTCCTCTATCTCTCACCTGATAGCTCATAATGACTGTGTTGGTGACAGAGGATTGTCATCAGCAGGATGTCTTCTTATGAGTAATGAAGTAATAAAATTGGGTTTTTTTGTATTTTTATATGTTGCACCATTGTTCATATACTAACTGTGATTTTGATGCTTCTTTGAATTTCTTCATATTATTATTTTACTTATCCATCTTCTTTTCTGGCATCTCCACATAGCAAATTAATTCTACAGAACTTAAGAATGTTCGATTTTGTGTTCCCTTATTTCTTACTCTATTCACTCCCATCTACGTGATAGATTTAAACACCTTTTATTTACAGATGTGTTACAAATGTCTGTCTCTAGTATATACCTCTCTCCTGAGGTCCAAATTGCAACTGCTTTTTGAGACATTTTATTAGACATCTCAAAGATGCCTCCAGTTAACTGAGACCACCAATGAACCTCTGATCCACCTCTAGATCTCAGCTGTTTTCTGCTTTCCTTATTTCAGTGACTCCACTAAGCATTTACTCATTCAAACTAGGACTCAGATCAGCACAGTGCACCCATTAAAGTTAAAATCTCTTTATTTAGTTTTGTTCTTGTAGTATGAGCATAATACTTCTACTTCATATTTGCTGTGTGTGTGTGTGTGTGTGTGTGAGAGAGAGAGAGAGAGAGAGAGAGAGAGAGAGAGAGAAGAGAGAGAGAATTGGAAGAAATAAGATTTTTTTTCATAACAAGCATTTAATATACCTCAGTAATAATGATTATCCTTAATTCATCTCTCTTTCTCATTTCATACCAGAACTTTAAAGATTGTATCTCTTAACCTCTCCTAATGCCTCTGATTATTTCCAACCCAGGTCTCACTACTCTGGTGTGAAATTCCATGACCTTTTGTCTGACTGAAATAGAGAACTCAGTGAGCTTGTCTTGCTCATTCTTGCTTCCTTCTATTTTATTGCCCACACATTTTCCAGAAAGACCATTTTTAGAACATGGACATCTTACATTCTTGAAATATATTCCAATTGTTCTTAGAGTCTAATAAAATATTTCACACTCTTGAAATAGATTCCAGTTGCTCTAGATGATTCTAACCTTATCCTGCCCTTGTGCCTTTTCTTCCAGGCTTCTTGGATTTCCTTTAGGTCTCACATTACTCCAACCTCAGGACCTGTGCATATGTTCTTAATGGTGTATGGAAAGTTTTCTACATTCACCTTGCCTTAACTACTTAACTCCTGTTCATTATTGAGATTGCAAGACACATTTTCTCTTGAAAAATTTTGGTAACTAGGTTCCATACTATTCTATCCCTTCTGTTTTCTACTTTTAAATAATTATTATAGTTTTTATTAGATATTTTTAAAATTATACATAATAGTCAATGTGCATATTCCTGGAGATAAAGTTAAATTTTGTTTTTCTTATTTTGTCTTTAGTATACTTTGTCTTTAGCCATATAATTTGTAAATTATATGGATAAAATTTAAAACATATAAAGTATATATACATCACATAATTTATATGTAATTTATACATTAATACTTATTATTTTATCTTTGGAGCATACTGCCATATAATTGTTGAATAAAATGAGCAGAAAGGGTTTCCCAGGAGTAGGAAGAAATGTTAAAAAAAAATGAAAAGGGGAGGAAGATATTAGGAAAAGAAAAGGAGATAGATTAGGGAACAGGAATTTTGTATTGAGAGAAAATTATACTAGAAAATTTATTTGGTTCTAGTAACAATGTGAGATACTATATTATGAAAATTTAAACCTTCATCTTATTTGTCATCTACTTCCACTGAAAATGTCCACAGTAGTTCAAAAGCAATGAGGACATCAATTAAAACAAAAGTACAAATGTACTACATTCCAAACTTGAAATTAAATGTATATTTTTTTCTGTAGGCCAGGATAATCAATAAAGCATATATTTTTATAAATATACAATATGTACTTTTATTTATAAACCTGGTATTTTATTTATGTTTTTGGTTTCTGTAATTTGTATG
>NW_026009670.1:0-3278 GCF_001458135.2 Marmota marmota marmota
ACTGAGCCACATCCCCAGTCCTTTTTATTTTTTTTATTTTGAGACAGGGTCTTACTAAGTTGCTGAAGATCTCACTGAGATACTGAAGCTGGCCTCAAACTTGCCATGTGGCCAGCCCAGGCAACATAGACTCTGTTTCAAACATAAAAACTAAAGCCAGGAGTGGTGGCACACACCTGTAATCCCAACAACACGAGAGGCTAAGGCAGAAGGATAACAAGTTTGAGGCCTCAGCAACTTAGCATGATTCTCAGCAACTTATCAAGACCCTGTCTCAAAATTTAAAAAATAGCTGGGTGCAATGGCATATGCCTGCAATCCCAGTGGCTCAGGAGGCTGAGGTAGGAGGATCTCAAGTTCAAAGCTAACCTCAGCAACTTAGTGAGGCCCTAAGCAACTCAGTGAGACTCTTGTCTCTAAAGAAAATTTAAAAAGGGCTGAGGATGTAGCTCAATGGTTAAGTGCCCCTGAGTTCAATCCTCAGTCCCAAATAACTAAGTAAATAATACAAATAACTTAGTGGTAAAGGGCCCCTGATTCAATCCACAGTACCAGAAAAAATTAAAATAAAATAAATAAATTAATTAAAAGGTGCTGGGGCTGGGCTGGGTAGCGCACACCTGTATTCCCAGCGGCTCAGGAGGCTAAAACGGGAGAATTACAAGTTCAAAGCCAGACTCAGCAATGGTGAGGCATTAGGCAACTCAGACCCTATCTCTAAATAAAATACAAATAGGGCTAGGGATGTGGCTCAGTGGGCGAGTACCCCTAAATTCAGTCCCCAGTACCCGCCCCACTCCCCCCACTCCAAAAAAAAGTGCTGGGGATGTGGCTCTGTGGTAGAGTGCTTGCCTAGCATGCATAAAGCCTTGGGTTCAATCCCCAGTTCTGTGCAAACAAAACAACAACAACAACAAAATTAAGCTGGGCATGGTGGCACACACCTGTAACTTAAGGGACTCAGAAGGCTGAGGCAGGAGGATCACAAGTTTGAAGTCATTCTGGGAAACTTAACATGACCTGGCCTCTTAAAAAAAAGAAAAAAAAATGGCTAGGGGTGGGTATCTCAGTGGCAGAATATCCCAGGGTTCAATCCCCAGTATCACAAAAAAAAAAAAAAAAAATTGGAAAAGACATACATACATATTTATATATTAAACACCTAAAAGACCCAAGGGGCACTTTGCCTAAAGCCAACTGATGTTTAAAGAAAAAAGTGGGTAATTTGGATTTTGATTAATCACATAATCCAGACAAAACACTGACTTGTAGGCTCTAGCCTTGTATAAAGCCATTAATTTAAAAATAATTGAGCCTGTGGATTGGGGTTCTAGCTCAGTGGTAGAGCGCTTGCCTTGCATGCGTGAGGCCCTAAGTTCAGTCCCCAGCACCACATAAAAATAAACAAATAAAAATAAAGATATTTTTTAAAAAAAGACTGAATCTTCTTTAAAAAAATAATAATAATAATTGAGCCCATAATCCCAGTGACTCTGCAGTTCGAGGCAGGAGAATCGCAAGTGTGAGGCCAGCCTCAGCAGTCTAGGGAGACCCTGTCTCAAAATAAAAAATTAAAAACGGTCTGGGAATGTAACTCAGCAATATAGTGCCCCTTGGCTCTAACCCTAGTAACACACACACACACACACCTGAAAAAACTGAGATAAAACAATATGTCCTGGGTGGGCTTGAAAAACTGCATTTCTGGCAAGTTCTCAGGTGATGATGCTTCTAGTCTGAAGAACATATTTTTTATTTTTTAAATTTTTTTTTTAGTTGTAGATGGACACAATACCTTTGTTTATTTATTAATGTGGTGCTGAGGATCAAACCCAGTGCCTCACACATGCCAAGCGAGTGCTCTACCACTGAGCTACAACCCAGCCCCCTGAAGAACATATTTTAAACAAAAACTCCTACTCTTGGGTTAGGATTGTGGCTCAGCGGTAGAGTGCTCGCCTAGCACGTTCGAGGCCCCAGGTTCGATCCTCAGCACCATATAAAAATAAATAAAATAAAGATATCGTATCCAACTATAACTAAAAAATAAATATTAAAAAAATAAAACTCCTACTCTCAACAACTCCATCTTCCTTTTTTTCCCCTCTTCCTCTAGGCTCTGTAGGTAAAGAATCATAATATGGAAATAAAACTTTTGCAAAATTAAATTTACTGAATCAAAGCTTATTTTTCCTATTCATTATCTGAAATCAGATGGTAAACCAATTTTAATTATCTTTTTTTAAATATTTATTTTTTAGCTATAGTTGGACACAATATCTTTATTTATTTATTTTTATGTGGTGCTGAGGATTGAACCCAGGGCCTCACACACGCTAGGTGAGTGCTCTACTGCTGAGCCACAATCCCAGCCCTTTATTATCTTTTTAAAAAGGAGAAAGACCTTTTACTTAAATAGCTTCTAACTAAGAAAAAATATCTATCCCTGCTATAGTTTCTGAATCTTTACAGTACAGCTGCTGGAAGACAACATACACACAACCAGCGTGCCCCTGAGTCCAATCCCTGGTACTGCCCCCCCAAAATAAATAATAAATAAAAAGAACCTTAAAGTTCTATAACTTGAAAAACTGAGGAATGGTTAAAATTATGTGAGAGTAATACAGAAAAACTGAAGCATGTTGGATAGAAATGTTGCTTGAATAAACTAGGAGTTGATAAACAAAACACAAACCTTTTTGCTGGACAAAGCTGCTTCTTTGTTGATTAACAAACCCTTGGATAAATTATTTTTATCAGGAGGGGCCTCTGTCTCATTCTCTCTTAGGGCAGACTTTGAAGAACTCAAACAGTGGGAATGCTGGATGGCAATTAGCTCACTGTGAATAATAAGATCAAACAGAAACAGATTATCTTAAAGCAATACCCTACATGTATCATACAGTATCATACCTAAAAGTATCTCAAGAAGACAAAACATGTTGTTGTTGTTGTTTTTAAAGAGAGAGAGAGAAAGAGAGAATTTTTTAATTTTTTTTTTTTTTTTTTTAGTTTTTGGTGAACACAACATCTTTATTTTATTTTTATGTGGTGCTGAGGATCGAACCCTGCGCCCCGTGCATGCCAGTCGAGCGCGTTACTGCTTGAGCCACATCCCCAGCCCAACATGTTTTTTAAATAAAGAAGCTCTAATTTGAGTATAATATTGGAAATTAATGCATCTCTTGCAAATAAGAATTAAAACAATATTTGTAGTTAAGGGTAACTACAGAATAGGAAATTTCCCTCCTCAAAAAAAAAAAAAAAAAAAAAAAAAA
>NW_026009671.1:0-3277 GCF_001458135.2 Marmota marmota marmota
CTCAGAGTTCTGTGGAAACACTGCAAATGCTTTTAAATGAAAGTGTATTTTTGTCTCCTCTTGTTAGGTGTGCTCCAACAGAGAACAAAGCATAGAGACCACAGTGAGAACTAATTGAGTGAGTAACGTTTCAAGCAGCTAGCACAAACCATGATTGATTAGAGTCCAAATGCATGCATCCCTATTGGGGAAAATGGAGTGCATCCCAAAACTTCAAAGTGTTCTTGAAAATGAACACTTCAAACGAAAAGAAAGAAATTTGGGCAGCCATATGCAACTGGTATACTCATATTTCCTGAATGTATCAACAATATTTGGTAAAAATACATTTAATGAGATTCCAATAAACTCTGAGTTCTGTGGAAGCTCTGAAAGTGCTTTCAAATGAAAGAGAATTTTACTTGCCTCTGCAAAGCGCTACTTCAAAAGGGAACAAAGCATAGATAGTGCACTGGGTACTAAGTGAGTGAGTCAAGTTTCAAGGAGCTAGCACAAACTGTGTTTGATTTAGAGTTCCAAAAGCATGTATCCCTTGAGGGAAAAAAGAAGTGAAACCTAAAAATTCGAAGTGTTCCTGCACAAAAGTACTTCAACCTAGAAGAATAAAATTTGGGCAGCTAAGTGCAACTGGTATACTCATGTTTCCTGCCAAATATCACCAAGATCAGGAGAAAAAAAATTGCTGAAATTCCAGTAAACTCGGAGTTTTGTGGATGCTCTGCAAATAGTTTCAAATGAAAGTCTATTTTCCTCACAATTGCTTAGGGCTACTTCAACAGGGAACAAAGAATAGATAGAACACTTAGAGCTAATTGAGTGAGTCAAGTTTCAAGCAGCTAGCCCCAAACGTGTTTGATTTAGATTACCAAATGTTTGTATCCCTATAGAGAAAAATGAAGTGGAACCTAAAAATTCAGTGTTCATGCAAAAAAACCTTCAACCTAGATAAACAAAATTTAAGGGACCAAGTGCCAATGGATTACCATTCATACCTTCCAAAAATAAACAAATTCGTGTTAGGAAAACATTTGCTGAGATTCCAGTAAACTCAGAGATCTGTGGAAGCTCTGCAAATGCTTTTAAATGAAAGTGTATTTTTTTGACCTCTGTTTAGGGCTTCTTCAAGGGAACAAAGCATAGAGAGCAAACTGAGAACAAATTGAGTGAGTAATGTTTCAAGCAGCTAGCACAAACCATGTTTGATTTAGAGTTCCAAATGCATGCATCCCTATAGGCGAAAATGAAGTGAAACATAAAAATTCAAAATGTTTCTGGAAAAGAATGCTTGAACCTAGAAGAATGAAATTTGGGAAACCAAGTTCCAATAGAGTTCTCATCATGCCCTCCGAGTATCAACAAGATCAGGTGAAAAAACATTTGCTGAGATTCCAGTAAACTTGGAGTTCAATGGAAGCTGTGCAAATGCTTGCGAATGAAAGTGTATTTTCCTAGCCTTTGCTAAGGGCTACTTCAACAGTGAACAGAGCATAGGGAGTGCAGTGAGAACTAATAGAGCAAGTTAACTTTCAAGCAGCTAGCACAAACCATGTTTGATTTAGACTTCCAAATGCATGTATCCCTAAAGGAGAAAATGAAGTGAAACCTAAAAATTTAAAGTTTTCCTACAAAAGTACACATCAACCTAGAAGAACGAAATTTGGGAAGCCAAGTGTAACTTGTATACTTATTTTTCCTGCCAAATATCAACAAGATCGTATGAAAAAAAACATTGGCTGAGATTCCTGTAAACTATGAGTTCTGTGGCAGTTATGCAAACACTTTAAAATAAAGTGTATTTTTGTCTCCACTCCTTAGGACTATTTAAACAGAAATCAAAGCATATAGAGTGCACAGGGAACTAATTGAGTGAGTCAATTTTCAAGCAGCTAGAAAAAACTGTGTTGGTATAAAGTTCCAAACGTGTATCAATATAGGTGAAAATGAAATGAAACCCACAAATTCAATGTGTTCCTGCACCTGATGTCTTCAACCTAGAAGAACCAAATTTTGAGAATAAGTTCCAATGGGAAACCAACCATTACCTCAAGTGTCAACAAGATCAGGTGAAAAAATATTTAGTGAGATTTCAGTAAACCTTGAGTTCTGTGGTAGCTCTGTAAATGCTTTCAAATGAAAGTGTATTTTCCTGGCCTTTGCTTAGAGCTACTTCAACTTGGAACAAAGAGTAGAGAATGCACTGAGATCTAATTGAGTGAGTCAAGTTTCAAGCAGCTAGCTAAAACTGTGTTTGATTTAGAGTACCAAATGCTTGTATCCCTATAGGGGAAAGCAAAGTGAAACCTACAAAATTGAAGTTTTGTTGCAAATTAATGCTTCCACCTAGAAGAATAAAATTTCGGGGACCAAGGGGGAATGGAGTACTGATCATTGCTTCCAAGTAATAAAAAGTTCAATTGAAAAAATATGTGCTGAGATTCCATTAAACTCAGAGTACTGTGGAAGCTCTCCAAACGCTTTCAGATGAAAGTGTATTTTCCTGGCCTCTTATTAGGGCTACTTGAACAGGGAACAAAGCATAGATGTCACACTGAGAAGTAATTGAGTGACTCAAATTTCAAGCAGCTAGCATAAACCATGTTTGATTTAGAGTACCAAATGCTTGCATCCGTATAGGGGAAAACAAAGTAAAACTTCAAAATTCAAAGTGGTCCTGCAAATGAATGCTACCACCTAGTATAACAAAATTTGAGGGACCAAGTGCCAATGGAGTACTGATCATTCTCTCCATATACCAACAAGTTCAGGTGAAAAATTATTTGCTGAGATTCCATTAAACTCAGAGTTCTAAGGAAGTTTGCAAACGCTTTCAGCTGAAAGTGTATTTTCCTCACCTCTGCTTAGGGCTACTTCAACAGGGAACAAAGCATAGAGAGCGTATGATAACTAATTGAGTGAGTCAAGTTTCAAGCAGCTAACACAAACCGTGTTTGATTTAGAGTTCCATATGCGTGTATCCCTATATGGGAAAATGAAGTGAAACATAAAAATTCAGTCTTCCTGCAAACAAATGCTTCAATCTAGAAGAACTAAATTTGGGCAGCCAAGTGCAACTGGTAAACTCATCTTTACTGCCATGTATCAACAAGATCACATAAAATATATTGCTGAGATTCAAGTAAAATTAGAGTTCTATGGAAGCTCTGTAAACTCTTTCAAATGAAAGTGTATTTTCCTTGCCTTTGCTTAGGGCTACTTCAATTGGGAACAAACCTTAGAGAAATCACTGAGAACTAATTGAGTGAATCAAAATTTAACA
>NW_026009672.1:0-2228 GCF_001458135.2 Marmota marmota marmota
TAACATAACCCTAACACTAACCCTAAACCTATTTCTAAACATAATACTATTGGTAACCCTAACTCTAACCCTAACTCCAACCCTATTCCAACCCAAATCCTAACCCTAACTCTAACCCTAAACCTAACCCTAATGCAAACACTAGCACGAACATTAACCCTAACCCTAACACTAATCCTTCCTGTAACCATAAGCTAAAACTAAACCTAATTCTAACCCTAACCTTAACCCTAATAATAACCCTATCACTAACACTAACCCTATCACTAAACCAACCCTAACCCTGACTCCATAACCTAACTGTAACCCTAACATTAACTCTAATTCTAACCCTAAAACAAATATAAGATTATCCCTAACGCTATCCCTAACACAAATACTAACACTAACCCTAAATATTAACAGTAACAGTAACCCTAACAATAACACAAATCCTAACCTTAACCCAAAGCATACCCCTAACACGAAACCTAACCCTAACAATAACCCTATCACTAACCCTAAATCTAATCCCAATGCTTACTCTAACACTAATTCTAACCATGACCCAACCCTAATATTAGCCCTAACCCTAACCCAAACCTAAAACTAACCCTAACCATAACCTTAAAACTAACACTAACACTAAAGTGAAACCTAACCCTAACCCTTTATGTAACATAAAAAATAACCCTAACCCTAAACATAAACATAAATTTAACCTTAACCCTATAACAAACCCTAACCCTAATCCCAAACCAAACACTAACACTAAATATAAACCTAAACATAACCCTAACCCTAAAAATAACCCTAACCATAACCCTAATTGTAACACTAACCCTAACACTAACCTGAACCTAACGGTAACAATAATACTAAACCTAAACCTAACTATAATGCTAATCCTAACACTAACCCTAACCCCAACCCAACCCTAACACTAACCTAACCATAAACTTAAATCTAACACTAAGCCTAACCTTAATGTAAACCCTAAAACTAAACCTAACCCTAAATTAAATGGTAATCCTAAACTTAATCATAACCATACCATAAAACTTAACCCTAACTATAACAATAAAACCAACCTTGAAACTAACCATAACCCTAACACAAACAAAAACCCTAACACTAACCATAATACTAACTCTAACCCTAATCCTAAATGTAACCCTAACCATATTCTTAATCCTAACAAAAAACCTAATCCTAACCCTAATCTGAACAAAAAAAAATGTAACCCTAACCCTAACTGTTTCCCTAACACTAAACCTAACCCTAAATCTAACACTAACCCTAACCCTAACCCTAACCCTATCACACACCCTCATGCTAACCAAAACCCTAACCGCAACCTAACCTTAACCCTAACCCAAAACTTACCCTAACCCTAAACCTAAAACTATCCCTAAAAGTAACCTTAACCCTAAATTAAATGACAACCCTAACCCTAATCCTACCCAAACCCTAACCCTAAATCTAACCCTAACAGAAACCTTAAGTCTAACCTTAACTCAAATCTTACCCTAACCCTACGTCTAACCTGAATCCTAACTGTAACCATAATCCTAAACCTAACCTTAATCCTCATCCTAACAGAAAACGCAACAAAAACCCTAACACTAACCCTAACCCTAAACCTAAACCTAAACCTAACCTTAACCCTAACACTATGTGTAACCCTGACCCTAACACTAACTCTATCCATAACCATAACCCAAATGCTTAACCTTACCCTAACCCTAATCCTAAGCCCAACCATAACCTTAAACCTAACCCTAACACGAACCCTAACCCTATGCCTAACACTAACACTAATCCTAACACTAAACTTAACCCTGTCCTTAACACTAATACTAACACTAAACCTAACCATATCCCTAACACTAAACCTAGCCCCAACCCTAACCCTATCACTAACAATAACCCTAAACATATCCCTAAACCTATCACTAACAATAAACCTAATACTAAACCTAACCCTAACCCTAACACTAACACTAATTCTAACTCTAACCTAACAGTAACACTAACCCTAACCCTAAACCTAAAAATAAACTTAACAGTAACCCTAACCCTAATCCTTACACTAACACTAACCCTAATCCTAAAACTAATTTTAACACTAAACCTAAACTGAACCCTAACTCTAACCATAACACTTTCACCATACACATAACATTAACACTAAATCTATCCCTAATTCTAACAATATCCAGTACCCTAACCTAACCCTAAACCAATCA
>NW_026009672.1:6897-11045 GCF_001458135.2 Marmota marmota marmota
CACTAAACCTAACAGTAACACTAACCCTAACTCTAAGTGTAAAACGAATTCTAATGCTAAACCTACACCTAACTATAACACCAACCCTAACCCTAATGCTAACCCTAATGCTAACTCTATCTCTAACCCTAAACCTCACCCTAACCCTAACCCTCACCTTAACTCTAACCCTCACCCTAACCCTAAACCTAAACCAAACACTAACCCTAACCCTAATCCTAACACTAACCCTAAACATATGTATAACCCTAAACCAAATACTAATGCTAAACCTAAACCTAACACTAACACTAAGACTAACCTAACCCTAAACCTAAATCTAAACCTAACACTCAAACTAACCTTAACCTTAACATGATCCCTAACCATAAACCTAATCAGAACCCAACCCACAACCTTATCCTAACCTAAAGCTAACCCTAAACCTAACCCGAACATTAACACTTACTGTTACTGTAACCATAACCATAATTTTAACTGTAACCCTAACACAAACCTAACCCTAACCCTAACAATAACCTTAACCCTAACCGAAACTGTAACACAAACCATAACCCAAACCCTAACCCTCACCCTTACCTAACCCTAACACTAATGCTTACCTAACCCTAATGGTAATCCTGACCTAACACTAACCCTAACACTAACTCTACCTGTATCTTTATCACGAACCCTAAAACTAACCATACCACTAGCCTAACCATCACCTTAACCCTAACCCTAACCTGAACACCAAACCACAACCTAACCCTAACCCTAATCCTAACAGAAACCCTAACACCAACCTTAACCCTAAACCTAACAGTAAACCTAACTCTAAATTGAAACCTAAGTGTAAACCTAACCATAATCCAAACCCTAAAAATTACCCTAAACCTAACCCTAAAAAATAAACCTAACACTAAACCTAAACCTAACCCTCACACTAACCCTAAACCTAAACCTAACAATAACCCTAACTCTAACACTAACACTCACACTAAATCTGACTATAACCCTAACCCAAATGGTAATGCTAACACAAAAACTAACCCTAACCCTAACACTAATCCTAACGCTAACCAAAACCCTAAACCTAACCCTAACCCTAAGCCTAAACCTAACACGAACCCTAAATCTAACCCTAACCCTAACCAAACCATAACCCTAAATCTAACTCTAACCCTAACACTAACCATAAACCTAACCCTAACCCTAACCCTACCACTAATCTTAACCCTAACCCTAAACAAAACCCACCCTAACACTAACCCTAACCCTATTCCAAACCTTAATCACAATTCTAAACATAATAATAACAGTAACCCTCACAAAATCCCTAACGCTAACCATGCAACTAACCCTAATTCTAACCCTAACACAAACCCTAACACTAAATTTATCCTAACACAAATTCTAAACATAATCCTAAACCTAATTCCTAACCTTAACCTAACATTAATCCTATACCTAATCCTAACACTAAGTTTAACCCTAATACTAACACTAACCCCAACACTAATCCTAACCATAACACAAACCCTAACCTAAACATAACCCTAAACTTAACCTAACACTGACACCAACTCTAAACTAACACTAAGCCTAAACCAGGTTTAGGGCAGGGCGTGGGTTAGTATTAGGTTTAGAACTAGGGTTAGGGTTAAGATTAAGGCTATGTTTAGCTCTACGATGAGGACTAGGATTTGTTTTAGGGTTAGGGATAGTATTAGGGCTATGGCTAATGTCAGGTCTAGGGTTGCAGTTAGGGATAGATTTAGTGTTAGGTTTATGGCTTGGTACAGTGTAATGGTTAGGTTTTTGGTTAGGGTCCGGTTTAGATGTTGGGTGGAATCAGGGTCAGGATTAGGATTTGGGTTAAGTTAGTGTTTAGGTGCAGGGCTCAAATTAGTGTAAGATTTAGGGTAAGGGTAATGGCAGGATTAGATTTAGGGGTTAGGTTTGGTTTTGTGTAATTTATAGGGTTAGGATTAGGCCTAGGGTTATCATAAGGGTTAGCATTATCATTAGGATAATGGATAGGGTTAGCCCTAAGGTTAGGGCTAGGTTTATGTATAGGATTAGGGCTAGTGTTTGGGTTAGGGTTAGGTTTAAGTTTAGGGTTAAAGCTAGGATTAGGACTCGGAATAAGGCTATGTTTTGGTTAGGTTAGGGCTAGGGTTAAGGCTACTGCTAATGTATGAATTAGGTTTATGATTACAGCTAGTTATAGGGTTAGAGTTAGGTCTAGGTCTAGTGTTAAGGTTAGGTTTACGGTGATGATGTTGTTTAGAGCCAGGGTAAGTGTTAGGGTCAGAGTCAGAGTCAGGGTTAGTTTTCAGGGTAGGGTTAGAGTATAATTAGGGATAGGGATAGGGATAGGTGTACAGTTAGTGTTTGGTTTAGGTTAAGGGTTAAGGTTAGGGCTATGACTCGGTTTTGTTTTAGAGCTAGGGGTAGGGTTAGGGCTAGTTTTAAGATTAGTCTTAGGGTTAGGGCTAGTGTAAGTGTGAGATTTAGGCTTAGATTCAGGGTTAGGGATAGGAGTAGAGTTATGGCTGGATTTAGTCTTAGGGTTAGGGTTAAATTTAGAGTTAGCTTGAGATCTAGGTTTTGAGGTAGGGCTAAGTATAGGGCTAGGGTAGGGCTATCTTTAGGGCTTGGTGTATGGTGATGGTAAGGGATAGATTTAGAACTAGTTATAGAGCTAGTGTGAGAGTTAGAGTTAGTCTTAGGGCTAGGGTTAGGGTTAGGGATAGGGCTAAATTAGGACTTGGATTACAGCTAGCGTTAGTGTTAGGTTTAGGCCTAAGGTCAGGGCTTGGGTTAGTGTTAGGTTTAGGCCTAGGGTTAGGTTTAGGGTAAGGGAAGGGAATATAGCTAATTTTAGGACTAGGGTGAGATTTAGGGTTAAGGTTAGGGTTAATGTTAGAGTTAGGGTTATGATTAAGGCAAGGTTCATGGCTAGGATGTTGGCTAAGTTTTGTATTAGGGTTAGGGCTAGGATTAGAGCAAGGGCTAATGCCAGGTCTAGGGTACGGTTAGGGATAGTTTTAGGGTTAGTTTTATGGCTAGGTCTATTGTAAAGTTTAGGTTTCTTGCTAGGGTCAGGTTTAGAGCTATGGGTATTATTAGAGTCAGGTTCAAGGTTAGGGTTAGTGTTAGGTTAAGGTTTAGGTTTAGGGCTCAAATTAGTCTTATGTTTAGGGATCGGGTAATGACACAGTTAGGTTTAGGCTTCAGGTTGTGTGTAGGTTAATGGATAGGGTTAAGTTTAGTTCTAGGATTAGGGTCCCACCTAGGTTTAGCATAATTTTTATCGTTATCATAGGGTAATGAATAGAGTTAGAGCTAGGGTGAGGGCTAGGATTATGGTTAGGATTAGGTCTAGGGTTAGGCTTAGGGTTATAGTTAGGGCTAGGGTTATAGTTAGGGTTAGCTTTAGGGTTATAGCTAAGGTAGGGCTTGGATTAGGGATAGCTTTTGTGATAGGTTAGGGCTATGGCTAATGTAAGAACTAGTGTAATGATTAAGACTAGTTTTATGGTTAATGTTAGGGCTAGGTGTAGTTGTAGGGTTAGTTTTAGGGTTAGGGTGAAGTTTAGAGCTAGGGTTAGTGTTAGTGTCAGGGACAATGTTCGGGTATGATATAGTTAGGGTTAGGGTTAGGGTTAGGGCTAGGGTTAGGTCTAGAGGTAGGGTTAGAGTTTAGGTTAGGTTAAGGGTTATTGTTAAGTCTAGGTCTAGTTTGTCTTTAAGTTTAGAGCTATTGTTATGGCTAGATTTAGGATTAGGTTTAGGTCTAGGTCTAGTGTTAGGATTAGGTTTATGTATAAGTTTACCAGCACGGCTAGTATTAGTGTTCAGTTTAGAGTTAGGTTTAGATTTAGACCTCAGGTTAGTGATAGGGTCAGTATAATGATCAGGGATAGGGTTAGGGTTTGGGTTATGGTTAGATCTAGAATAAGGCTAGAGTAAGGACTAGTTATAGTGTTAGGTTTTGGTTAGGCTAAGGATTAGTGCTAAGAATATGGTTAGCATTAGGGTGATGGTTGGCTTAAGGTAAGGGGTAGGGTTAGAGCGAGGGTTAGGACTAGGTTTGGAGTTAGGTTTAGGGTTAAAGCTAGTATTAGGGCTTGGATTAGGTCTAGTTTTGTATTAGGGTTAGG
>NW_026009672.1:15988-17097 GCF_001458135.2 Marmota marmota marmota
TAGAATGAGGGCTAGGATAGGACTAGTAAAAGAGATAGGGTTTGGGGTAGGCGAAGGATTAACTTTAGGACTATGGTAGCATGAGGGTTAGGGTTTGATTAGGGAAAGGGATAGGGTTTAAGGTAGGGTTAGGTTTAGGTTTAGGTCTAGGGTTAGGGTTAGGGTTAGGGTTAGAGTTAAAAAATAGGGTTAGGTCTCCAATTCAGGCTAGGATTTATGTTATCATTAGGGCTACGGCTAAGGAAAGAACTAGATTTCTCTTTATGGTTAGTTCTAGTGTTAGTGTTATGGCAATGTTTATAGCTAGGGTTAGTGTTAGGGGCCGAGTTAGTGTCAGGATTATTTCTAGGGTTAGGGTTAGGACTCAAATTATGGCTAGGTTTAGGACTAGGTGTAGCTTTAGGGTTTGGTTTAGGTTAAGGGTTAGGGTTATGGCTCAGTTTTGTTTTAGGGTTAGGGTAGATTTAGGGCTAGCTTTCCAATTAGCATTAGGGCTAGTTCTAGTGTTAGGGTGAGGTTTATACTTAATTTTAGTTTTAGATCCAGATTTAAGCCTTGGGCGAAGGTTTGGGCTAAGTTTGTGGCTAAAGTTAGGGCTAGCTTTTGAGTTATGGTAAGGGATATGTTTAGAACTAGGGATAGGGTTAGGGTGAGAGTTAGAGTTAGTCTTAGGGATAGGGATAGGGTTAGGTTTACTGTTGGGGCTAAATTAGGGCTAGGAATAGTGCTAGGGTTAGTGTTAGATTTCGGCCTAGGTTCAGGGCTAGGGTTAGGGTTAGCATTAGGGTTAGGGTAAGGTATGATGTTACATCTATGTTTAGTTCTAGGACAAGGGACAAAATTAGGGTTAGGGCTTGGGTTAAAATTAGGTTTAAGATTAAGCCTGGGCTTAGAACTAGGCTAGATCTAGGGATAGGGTTCTAGGGTTAAGGTTAGGCTAGGGTTATGGATAGGGCTATGGCTCAGTTTTGTTTTAGATCTAGGCCTAGGTTTAGGGCTACTTTTATGATTAGTAGTAGTGTTAGGGCTAGTGGTAGGGTGAAGTTTAGGCTTAGATTTATTGTTATGGTTAGATCTAGGTTTAGGGCTAGGGTTAGGGTTAAGGCTAA
>NW_026009672.1:22204-35164 GCF_001458135.2 Marmota marmota marmota
AGCATTAGGGAGAGGGTTTGGCTTGGGTTAAGGAATGAATTAGAGGTACAGTTAGGGTTAGGGTTAGATTCATGTCTCGGATTAGAGCTAGAATTTGTGTTAGCATTAGGGTTACGTCTAATGAACGAACTAGTTTTCTGATTAGGGCTAGTTCTATGGTTAGGGTTATGGCAATGTATAGAGCTAGGTGTACTGTTAGGGTCCGACTCAGGGTCAGGGTTATTTCTATGGTTAGAGTTAGAACTCAAAATAGGGCTAAGTTTAGGGATAGGTGTAAGGTTGGTGTTTGGTTTAGGTTAAATGTTAGGGTTAGCATTATGGCTTGGTTTTGTTTTAGGACTAGGGTGGGTTAGGGCTAGTTTTCCAATTAGCATTAGGTTTAGGGCTAGTGTTAGGGTGAGGTTTGGGCTTAAGGTTAGAGTTTACAACCAGGTTTATGGCTAGGGTGATGGTTAGAGTTAGGGTTGGGGCTAGGGATAGGGCTAGGTTTTGCGTTATGGTAAGGGATAGGTTTTGAACTTTGAATAGGGCTAGGGCGACAGTTAGAGTTAGTCTTAGGGCTAGGGATAGAATTAGGTTTAGGATTAGGTTTAAATTAGGGCTAGGATTAGCCCTAGGGTTAGTGTTGGGTTTTGCCCTAAAGTTAGGGCTAGGGTTAGGGTTAGCGTTAGGGTTAGGGTAAGGTATGGTGTTACAGCTACATTTTGGGTTAGGCCATGGGATAAAATTAGGGTTAGGGCTCTGGTTAAGGTAAGGAATAGGCTTAAGGCTAGGCTTAGGGCTAGAATTAGGGGTAGGGTTTGTGTTAGGGTTAGGGCTAGGGCTAATGTCAGTTCTAGGGTTATGGTTAGGGATAATTTTAGGTTTAGGTTTATGGCCAGGTTTATCGTAAGTGTTACATTGAATGTTAGGGTCAGGTTTACATCTAGGGTTATTGTTAGGGTAATAGTCAGGGTTAGGGTATGGGTTAGGTTAAGGTTTAGGGTTAGGGCTAAAATTAGCATTAGGGTTAGGGTAAAGGATATGGTTAGGTTTCAGGTTCAGGTTAAGTTTAGTATAATGGACAGGGTTAGGGTAAGGCATAGGGTTAGAGTTAGGTCTAGGGATAGAATTTGGTTAAAGATATGGTTCAGGTAATGGATAGGATTAGAGCTACAGTTAGTACTAGGGTTATGGTTAGGTTATGGCTATGGTTAGGGTTAGGCCTAGGGTTAGAATTTGCTTAGGGTTATGGTTGGGGTAATGGATAAAATTATATCTATGTTGAGGGCTAGTGTTATGATTAGGAATAGGGATATGGTTCGGTTTAGGTTTTAGGTTAGGACAAGGTTTAGGTTTAGGGTTAGGTTTAGGTTAAGTGTTAGGGCTAGAGATAGGGTTAGGGCTACGATTAAAACTAGAGTTAGGGCTTGGATTAGGCTAGGTTTTGGGTTAGGTAAGGGCTAGTGTAGGACTACGGCTAATGTAAGAACTAGGGTTACGATTAGGGCTAGTATTAGGGTTAGCATTAGGACTAGGTCTAGTGTTTGTATTAGGTTTAGATTTAGGGGGATTATTAGAGATAGGGTTAGTGTTAGGGTCAGAGTCAGGATCAGTGTTACTGATCAGGGTTAGTGATAGGACTCGAATTAGGGCGAGGGTTAAGGCTAGGTGTAGGGTTAGGATTTGTGTTAGTATTAGAGTAAGAATTAGGGATATGGCTAATATCAGGTCTAGGGTTACATTTAGGTTAGGCTTAGGGTTGGGGCTATGGCTCAGTTTTGTTTTAGAGCTAAGGTTAGGGTTAGGGCTAGTTTTGGGATTAGTGATAGTGTTAGGGCTAGTAGTAAGGTGAGGTTAAATCTTATATTAATTGTTATGGTTAGATCTAGGTTTAAGGCTAGGGCTATGGTTAGGGCTAAAGTTAGGGCTAGTGTTACGGTTATGATAACACATAGGGTTAGAACTAGAAATAGGGCTAGGGCGAGAGTTAGAGTTAGTCTTAGGGCTAGGGTTAGGGGTGGGTTTAAGGTTAGGGCTAAATTAGGGGTAGGCTTAGCACTAGGGTTTTTGTTAGGGTTAGGGCTAGGGTTAGGGTTAGTGTTAGTGTTAGAGATAGGGTTAGGTTTAGGAAAAGGGATGGGGTTATAGCTAGGTTTAGGGATAGGGCGAGAGTAGAATTAGGGTTAGGTCTAGGTTAGAGTTCAGGTTATGATTAAGGCTAGCTTTAGGGCTAGGTTTGAGAGTTTGTGTTAGGGCTAGGGCTAGGATTAAAGATAGGGCTAATGTAAGGTCTATGGTTTTGGTTAGAAATAGTTTTAGGGTTAGGTTATGGCTAAGTCTAGTGTAAGGATTACGTTTAGGGTAAGGGTCAGGTTTAGATCTAGGCAAATTATTAGGGTCAGGGTCGGGTAGGTTTGGTTTAGTTTAAGGTTTAGAGTTAAGGTTTGAATTAGTGTTAGGGTTAGGTTTAGAAGTAGGGTAACAGATAGGGTTAGGTTTATGGTTCAAGTAAAGTTTAGAGTAATGGATAGAGTTAGTGTTAGTGATAGGGTTAGCGTTAGGCCTATGGTTAGCATTTGAGTTAGGCTTATCTTTAGGTTAATGGATAAGGATAGAGGTAAGGTTAGTGCTAGGGTTAAGGTTAGGATTAGGGCTAGGGTTAGGTTTAGGCCTAGGGTTAGTGTCAGGGTTAGGTTTAGGGTAAGTGTTAGGATATGAGCTAGGGTTAGGGCTAGGTCGATGTTTAGGGTTAGAGTCAGGGCTAGGGTTACGGTTAGGGTAACAATTAGGGCTAGGCTAAGGGCTAGGATAAGGCTAGGTTTGTGTGGTATTTGTGGCTAGCATTAGGGCTATCAGTTAGGATTAGGGTTAGGGTTAGAGTTTGGCCAGAATTAGGACTAGTGTAAGGTCTAGGGATAGGATTAGTCTTTGGGTTAGGTTAAGGGTTATTTTTAGGGCTAGTGCAAAGTTTTTGTTTAGGATAGATTTATGACTACAATTAGGATTAGGTTTGGTCTAGTGCTAGTGTTACTGTTAGGTTTAGGTTCAGGTTTATTGGGAAGGGTAGGGGTAGGGGTAGGGTCCAGTTTAGGGTTAGTGTGATCTTTTGTTCTAGGGTTAGTGTTAGAGTCAGAATAAGGGTCAGGGTTAGGGTTAGTGTTACAACTTGAATGAAGTCTAGGGTTAGGACTAGTAATAGAGTTGGGGATTGAGGTAGGCTAAGGATTAGGGTTAGGACTAGGTAACATTAGGGTGAGGGTTTGGCTTAGGGAATTGGATGGGTTTAGAGGTAGGATTAGGGTTAAGGATAGCTTTAGGGCTAGGGTTAGGGTTAGGGTTAGTCTTAGGGTTAAACCTAGTTTTAGAGCTTGGATTAGCAGTAGGATTTGTGTTAGCTTTAGGGTTATGGCTAATGAAAAAACTTGGTTTCTGATTAGGGCTAGTTCTAGGGTTAGGGTTAGGGCAATGTACAGAGCTAGGGTTAGTGTTAGGATCCACATCAGGGTCAGGGTTCCTTCTAGGGTTAGGTTTAGCAATCAATTATTGCAAGGTTTAGGGCTAGGTGTAGGGTTAGTGTTTGCTTTAGGTTAAGGGTTAGGTTCAGGTTTATGGCTCAGTTTTGGTTTTCTGCTAGGTTAGGGTTAGGGCTAGTTTTCCAATTAGCATTAGGGTCAGGGCTAGTGTTAGGGTGAGCTTTAGGCTTAATGTTAGGGTTATATTCACATTTAGAGCTAGGGCAAAATTTAGGGCTGAGGTTGGGAGTAGGGATAGGGCTAGAGTTTGGGTTATAGTAAGGGATAGGTTTACAACTAGGGATAGGGCTAGGGAGAGAGTTAGAGTTAGTCTACGGATAGGGTTACGTTTAGGGTTAGAGCTAAATTAGGCTAGAATTAGGGCTAGGGTTAGTGTTAGGTTTAGGCCTGGCTTTAGTGCTAGGGTTAGGGTAAGGTATGATGTTACAGCTACGTTTTTGGCTACGTCAAAGTATAAAATTAGGTTATGGTTAGGGTAATGGATAGGATTAGAGCTACAGTTAGGTGTAGGGTTATGGTTAGGTTAAGGGTATTGTTAGTATTAGGCCTAGGGTTAAGTTTATGGTTAGGATTAAGGCTAAGCTTAGTGCTATGGTTATGGTTAGGGTAATGGATAGGATTAGAGCTCCAGTTAGGTGTAGGGTTATGGTTAGGTTAGGGGTATTGTTAGTATTAGGCCTAGGGTTAAGTTTATGGTTAGGATTAAGGCTAGGCTTAGTGCTAGGATTAGGGCTAGGTTTGTGGTAGGGTTAGGGCTAGGATTAGTGCTAGGGCTAATGTCAGGTATAGGGTTATGTTTAGGGATGGTTTTAGGGTTAGGTTTATAGCCAGATCTATTGTAAGTGTTAGGTTGAGTGTTAGGCTCAGCTACACAGCTAGGGTAATATTAGGGTTGGAATCAGGGATAGGGTATGTGTTAGGTTAAGGTTTAGGGTTAGGGCTCAAATCAGCATTAGGTTTAGTGTTAGGGTTAGGGTAATGGATATGATTATGTTTCTGGTTCAGTTTAGGTTCAAGGTAAGGTACAGCCTTAGGGTTAGTGATAGTGTTAAGGTTAGGCCCAGGGATATAATTCAGTTATGGTTATGGTTAGGGTAATGGATAGGAACAGAGCTACAATTAGGGCTAGGTTTATGGCTATGGTTAGTATTAGGCCTAGGGTTAGAATTCTGTTAGGGTTATGGTTAGGGTAATGAATAAGATAGAGCTAGGGTTAGGGCTAGGGTTATAGTTAGGATTAGGGCCATGGTTCTGGTTAGGTCAAGGTTTAGTTTTTGGGTTAGGTTCAGGTTAAGTGTTAGGGCTAGAGTTAGGGTTGGGGCAGGGTTAAAGTTAGGGTTAGGGGTAAGAATAGAGGTAGGTTTTGGGTTAGGTTAGGGCTAAGGTAGGACTACGGCTATTGTAAGAACTAGAGTTAAGATTAAGGTTAGTTTTAGAGTTAGCATTAGGTCTAGGTCAAGGTCTTGTGTTTAGATTAGGTTTAGGCTTACGGAGATGATTAGAGGTAGGGTTATTGTTAGGGTCAGAATAAGGATCAGTGTTACTGATTAGGGTTAGGTATAGGACTCTAATTAGGGCTAGGATTAAGGCTAGGTGTAGGGTTAGGTTTTGTGTTAGGGTTAAGGTAAAAATTAGGGATAGGGCTAATGTCATGTCTAGCATTACCGTTAGGCTAGGGTTAGGGTTAGGGCTATGGCACAGTTTTGTTTTAGAGCTAGGGCTAGAGTTAGGGCTAGTTTTAGGATTAGAGATAGTGTTAGGGCTAGTGGTAGAAGGAGATTTAGCTTAAATTTATTGTTATCATTAGATCTAGGTTTAGGGCTAGTGCCTGCATTAGGATTAAGGTTAGGTTTATGGTAACAGATAGGGATAGAAGTAGAAATAGGACTGGGGTGCGATTAGAGTTATTCTTTGGGCTAGGGTTAGGGGTAGGTTTAGGGTTATGGCTAAATTAGGGCTAGGATTAGTGCTAGGGTTAAAGTTAGGGTTAGGCCCAGGATTAGGGGTAGGGTTATGGTTAGTGTTAGTGTTAGGGTTAGGGTTAGATTCAGGGGAAGGTGTGGGGTTATAGCTAGGTTTAGAGCTAGGGTTCTGGTTAGAATTTGATTTAGGGCTAGGGTTAGGGTTTGGGTTAGGATTAAAGGCTAGGTTTAGTGCCAGGATGAGGGTTATGTGTTAGGGCTAGGGCTAATGTCAGGTCTAAGTTCAAAGTAAGGGGTAGTTTTATGGTTAGGTTATGGCTAGGTCTAGTGTAAGGGTTAGGTTTAGGGTAAGGGTCAGGTTTAGAGCTGGGTGTTTTATTAGAGTCAGGGTCCGGGTATGGTTTGGTTTAGGTTAAGGTTTAGGGTTAAGGCTTGTATTAACATTAGGGTTCAGTTTAGGATTAGGGTAATGGATAGGGTTAGTTTTAGGGCTAATGTCAAAGTAATGACAGGGTTTTGTTAGCTATAGGGTTAGGGTTAGGCCTAGGGTTAGCATTTCGTATAGGCTTATCTTTAAGGTAATGGCTAGGGTTAAAGCTAAGGTTAGGGCTAGAGTTAAGGTTAAGTTAATGGCTAGGGATAGGTTTAGGCCTAGGGTTAGTGTCAGGGTTAGATTTAGGGTAAGTATTAGTGTTTGAGCTAGGGTTAGGTCTGGGGCGAGGGTTAGGGATATAGTCAGGGCTAGGGTTAGAGTTAGGGTTAGTGTTATGATTAGGGAAAGGGTTAGAGTTTGAGCTAGGTTTAGGACTAGGTCGAGGATTTGGTTAGGGTTAGGTCTAGGATTATGATTGGGGTTACAATTAGGGCTAGGTTTAGAGCTAGGATAAGGGCTAGGTTTGTGTGATGTTTATGGCTAGCATTAGGGCTATGGGTAATGTAAGAGCTCTGGTTATGGTTATGGCTAGTTTTAGGGTTAGGATTATGGATAAGTCTAGTGTTAGGGTTAGGTTTTGGATTAGGATAAGGTTTAGAATTAGGGATTTTGTTAGGGTAAGCATCGGTGTTTGGGTTAGGGTTAGGGCCAGAATTAGGAATAATCTTGGGTCTAGGGAGAGGGTTAGTCTTTCTGTTAGTTTAAAGGTTATGGTTAGGGCTAGTTCAAGGTTTTTGTTTAGGGCTAGGGCTACATTTATGACTCTATTTAGGATTAGGTTTTGTCTAGTGCTAGTGTTACTTTTTAAGTATTTAAGTTTAAGTATAGGTTTACCATAGGGGTAGAGTTAGGGTCTGGTTTAGGTTTAGTGTCAGGTTTAGATCTAGGGTTAGTGTTAGGGTCAGAATAAGGGTCAGGGTTTGGGTTAGGGCTAGAGCTAGAATGAGTCCTACAGTTAGGACTAGTAATAGAGTTAGGTTTTGGGATAGGTTAAGGATTAGTGTTACATCTAGGGTAGAATTAGGGTGAGTGTTTGGCTTAGTGTCAGAGATAGGATTAGAGATATAGTTAGGATTAGGGATAGGGATAGGGATAGGGTTAGTGTTAGGGTTAGTCTTAGAGTTAAACCTAGGGTTAGGGCTAGGATTAGCGCTAGGATATGTGTTAGCATTAGGGCTACAGCTAATGAAAGAACTTAATTTCTGATAAGGGCTACTTCTTGGTTTAGCATTAAGGCAATGTTTAGAGCTAGGGTTAGTGTTAGGATCCAAGTCAGGGTCAGGGTTACTCCTAGGGTTAAGTTTAGCACTCAAATTATGGCAAGGTTTAGAGCTAGGTTTAGGGTTAGTGTTTGGTTTAGGTTAAAGGTTATGGTTAGGTTTATGGCTCAATTTTGTTTTAGGGCTAGGTTAGGGTTAGGGCTAGTGTTGCAATTAGCATTAGATCAGGACTAGTGTTAGGGTGAGCTTTAGGCTTAAGGTTATGGTAATATTCATATTTAGTGCTAGGGCAAAAGTTAGGGCTAAGATTCTGGCTAGGGATATGGCTGGAGTTTGGGTTGTGGTAAGGGATATGTTTAGAACTAAGGATAGGGCTAGGGTGAGAGAGTCATTCTTAGGGCTAGTGATAGGGTTAGGTTTAGGGTTAGGGCTAACTTAGGGCTAGGATTAGTGCTAGGTTTAGTGTTAGGTTTAGGCCTAGGTTTAGTGCTAGAGTTAGGGTAAGGTATGATGTTACAGCTACATTTTGGGCTAGGTCAAGGGATAAAATTAGCGATAGGGCTAGGGTTAAGGTTATGGTTAGGATTAAGGCTAGGTTTAGTGCTAGGATTAGGGCTAGGATTTGTGTTAAGATTAGGGCTAGGATTATGGCTAGGGCTAATGTCAGGTCTAGGGTTATTGATAGGGATTGTTTTAGGGTTAGGTTTATAGCCAGATCTATTGTAAGGGTTAGGTTGAGTGATAGGGTCAGCTTTGCAGCTAGGGTATTATTAGGGTCGGAATCAGGTTTAGGGTATGTGTTAGGTTAAGGTTTAGGTTCAGGGCTCATATTAGCATTAGGGTTAGTGTTAGGGTTAGGGTAATGGATATGGTTAGGTTTAGGTTTCATTTTATGTTTAGGGTAATGGACAGCCTTAGTGTTAGGGATAGTGATAAAGTTAGGCCTAAGGATAGAATTCAGTTCGGGTTATGGTTAGGTAATGGATAGGATAGGAGCTACTGTTAGGTGTAGGTTTATGGTTAGGTTAGGGGTATTGTTTGTATTAGACCTAGGGTTAGAATTCTGTTTGGGTTATGGTTAGGTTAATGATTAGAGCTAGGGTTAGAGCTAGGGTTCTGGTTAGGATTAGGGCCATGGTGCAGGTTAGGTCAAGGTTTAGTTTTTGGGTTAGGTTTAGGTTAATTGTTAGGGCTAGGGTTAGGGTTAGGTATAGGGTTATAGCTAGGTTTAGGGATCAGAATAGGGCTAGGTTTTAGTTTAGGTTAGGGATAAGGTAGGAATATTGTAAGAACTAGAGTTAAGATTAAGTTTAGTTTTATAGATAGCATTATGTCTAGGTCAAGGTCTAGTGTTTAGATTAGGTTTAGGTTTAGGGAGATGATTAGAGATCAGGTTAGTGTTAGGGTCAGAGTCAGGATCAGTGTTAGTGATCAGGGTTAGGGATAGGAATCAAATTAGGGCTAGGATTAAGGGTAGGTGTAGGGTTAGTTTTGTGTTAGGGTTAGGATAAGAATTAGGGAAAGGGCTAATGTCAGGTCTAGCATTACCATTAGGCTAGGGTTAGGGTTAGGGCTATGGCACATTTTGTTTTAGAGCTAGGGCTATGGTTAGGGCTAGTTTTAGTACTAGAGATAGTGTTAGTGCTAGTGGTAGAAGGAGAATTAGGCTTAGATTTATTGTTATGGTTAGATCTAGGTTTAGGGCTAGGGCCTGCATTAGGATTAAGGTAAGGGCTAGTGTTAGGGTTACGGTAATGAATAGGGTTAGAAGAAATAGGGCTGGGGTGCAATTAGAGTTATTCTTTGGGCTAGAGTTAGGGGTAGGTTTAGGCTTATGGCTAAATTAGAGCTAGGATTAGCACTAGGGTTAAAATTAGGGTTAAGCCTAGGCTAGGGATAGGGTAATGGTTAGTGTTAGTGTTAGGTTTAGGGTTAGATTTAGGGGAAGGGATGGGGTTATAACTAGATTTAGAGCTAGGGTTCGGGTTAGAATTTGATTTAGGGCTAGGGTTATGTTTTGGGTTAGGATTAAGGCTAGGTTTAGTGCCAGGATAAGGATATGTGTTAGGACTAGGTCTAAGATTAGGGCTAGGGATAAAGTCAGGTCTAGGTTCAAAGTAAATGATAGTTTTATGGTTAGCTTATGGCTAGATCTAGTGTAAGTTTTAGGTTTAGTGTAAGGGTCACGTTTAGAGCTAGGTGTTTTATTAGGGTCAAGGTCATGGTATGGTTTGGTTTGGGTTAAGGTTTAGGGATAAGGCTTGTATTAGGCTTGGGGTTCAGTTTAGGATTCGGGTAATGGATAGGGTTCAGTTTAGGATTCCGTTTAGGTTTAGAGTAATGGCTATGGTTAATTTTAGTGATAGGGTTAGTGTTAGGCCTAGGGTTAACATTTGGTTTAGGCTTATCTTTAGGATAATGGATAGTGTTAGAGCTAAGTTTAGGGCTATTCTTAAGGTTAAGTTTAGGCTTGGGTTAGGGTTGGCCTAGGGTAAATATCAGTGTTAGGTTTAGGGTAAGTATTAGGGTTTGATCTAGGGTTAGGTCTAGGGCAAGGGTTAGGGTTAGAGTCAGAGTTGGGGTTAGGGTTAGTGTTATGTTTATGGAAAGTGTTAGAGTTTGAGCTAGGTTTAGGGCTAGGTCAAGGGTTAGGGTTAGGTCTAGGGTTATGGTTAGGGTTACAATTAGGGCTAGGTTTTGGGCTATGATAAAGGCTAGGTTTGTGTGATGTTTATGGCTAGTGTTAGGGCTATGGATAATATAAGAGCTCGGGTTATGGTTATGGTTAGTTTTAGGATTAGGGTTATGGATAAGTCTAGTGTTAGGGTTAGGTTTTAGGTTAGGATAAGGTTTAGAGGTGGGGTTTGTGTTAGGGTAAGCGTCAGTTTTGGGTTAGGGTTAGGGCCAGAATTAGGAATAACATTGGGTCTAGGGATAGGGTTAGTCTTTTTGTTAGGTTAAAGGTTATGGTTAGGGCTAGTTCAAGGTTTTTGTTTAGGGCTAGGGCTACATTTATGACTCTATTTAGGATTAGGTTTGGTCTAGTGCTAGAGTTACTTTTAGGTTTAAGTATAGGTTTACCGTAGGGGTAGAGTTAGGGTCTGGTTTAGGGTTAGTGTCAGGTTTATATATAGGGTTAGTGCTAGGTTCAAAATAAGGGTCAATGTTTGGGTTAGGGCTAGAGCTAGAATGAGGCCTAAGATTAAGACTAGTAATAGAGTTAGGGTTTGGGATAGGCTAAGGATTAGTGTTAGGACTAAGGTAGCATTAGGGTGAGGGTTTGGCTTAGAGTAAGGGATAGGATTAATGGTAGGTTCAAAATTAGTGATAGGGTTAGGGATAGGGTTAGGGTTAGTGTTACTCTTAGAGTTAATCCTAGGGATAGGGCTCAGATTAGTGCTAGGATATGTGTTAGCATTAGGGCTATGGCTAATGAAAGAACTTGGTTTCTGATTAGGGCTACTTCTTGGTTTAGCGTTAAGGCAATGTTTAGAGCTAGGTTTATTGTTAGAATACAAATCAGGGTCAGGGTTACTTTAGGGTTATGTTTAGCACTCAAATTATGGCAAGGATTAGGGCTAGGTTTAGGGTTAGTGTTTGGTTTAGGTTAAGGGTTAATGTTAGGTTTATGGCTCGGGTTTTTTTTAGGGATAGGGTAGGTTTAGAGTTAATTTTCCAATCAGCATTGCTGTTAGAGCTAGTGTTAGGCTGAGATTTAAGCTTAAGGTTAGGGTTTGATCCAGGTTTAGGGGTAGGGCAAAGGTTAGGGATAAGGTTGGGGCTAGGGATAGGGCTAGGTTTTGGGTTATGTTAAGGGATAGGTTTAGAACTAGGGATAGGGCTACGGCAAGAGTTAGAGTTAGTCTTAGGAATAATTATAGGGTTAGTTTTAGTGTTTGGACTAAATTAGGGCTAGGATCAGTGCCAGGGTTAGTGTTAGGTTTAGGCCTAGGTTAAGGGCTAGGGTTAAGTTTAACGCTAGTGTTATGGCAAGGTATGTTACAGCTATGTTTAGTGTTAGCACAAGGGATAAAATTAGGGATAGGGCTGGGGTTCAGATAAGGGTAAGGATTAAGGCTGGGCCTAGAACTAGCATTAGGGCTAGGGATAAGGCTAATGTCAGGTCTAGGGTTAAGGTTAGGTAGGGTTAGGGATAGGGCTATGGCTCAGTTTTGTTTTAGAAGTAGGCCTAGGGTTAGGGCTAGTTCTATGATTAGTGATAGTGTTAGGGCTAATGGTAGGGTGAAGTTTAGACTTAGATTTATTGTTATGGTTAGATCTAGGTTTAGGGCTATAGCTATGCTTAGGGCTACGTTTAGGGCTACTGTTAGGGTTATGGTAACAGATAGGGTTAGAACTAGATATAGGGCTAGGTTGAGAGTTCGAGTTAGTCTTTGGTCTAAGGTTAAGGGTAGGTTTAGGGTTAGGGCTAAATTAGGGCTAGATTTAGTGCTAGGGTTAGTGTTAGGGTTAGGCTTAGGGTTAGGATTAGTGTTAGTGTTAGGATTAGGATTTGGTTTAGGGGAAAGGATAGGATTATAGCTAGGTTTAGGGCTATGGCAAGGGTTAGAATTAGGGTTAGGACTAAGGTTAAGGTTTGGTTTAGGATAAAGACTAAGTTTAGGGCTAGGCTGAGGGTTTGTGTTAGGACTACATCTAGGATTAAAGCTAGGGATAATGTCAGTTCTCAGTTTATGGTTAGTATTAGTTTTAGTGTTAGGTTATGGCTGTGTCTATTGAAAGGATAAGCTGTAGGGTAAGTGTCAAGAATAGAGCTAGGTGAATTATTAGAGTCAGGGTCTGGGTAGGGTTTGGTTTAGGTTAAGATTTAGTTTTAATGGTTGAATTAGCAGTGGGTTCGTGTTAGGGTTAGGGTAGTGGATAGAATTAGGTATATGCTTCCGGTTAGGTTTAGAGTAATGGATAGGGTTAGTGTTAACAATAGGGTTATTGTTAGGCATAGAGTTAGCATTTGGGTTAGGCTTTTCTTTAGGGTAATGGATAGGGTTAGAGCTAAGGTTAGGGCTAGAGTTTAGGATTAGGTTTAGGGTTAGGGTTAGGCCTAGGGTTAATGTTAGGGTTAGGATTAGGGTTAGTGTAGGCATTTAAGCTTGAGATAGGGCTAGGGCAAGTGTTAGGTTTTGAGTCAGGGCTATGTTAGGTTTAAGGTTAGGGTTATATTTAGGCTAAGGATTAGAGTTTGAGCTAGGGTTAGGTTTAGGGCGAGGGTTAGCATAAGGGTTAGGTCTAAGATTATGGTTACGGTTATGCTGAGGGCTAGGTTTAGGGCTAGGATAAGGGCTAGGTTTTGTGTGATGTTTAGGGATAACGTTAGGGCTTTGGTTAATGTAAGAGTGAGGGATATGGTTTTGACTAGATTTGGGGTCAGGATTATGGATAAGTCTAGTGTTAGGGTTAGGTTTTGGTTAAGGATAAGGTTTAGATCTAGGGTTTCTATTAGATTAAGGGTCATTGTGGGGTTAGGTTTAGTTTTAGGTTTAGGGCCACAATTAGGACTAGCGTTGTGTCTAGTGATAGGTTTAGTCTTTATGATAGGTTAAGGGTTATTGTTAAGGCTAGTGCTAGGTTTTTGTTTAGGCCTAGGGCTAGATTTATGACTCTATTTAGAATTAGGTTTGGTCTAGTGCTAGTGTTACTGTTAGGTTTTGGTAAAGGATTACTGGTAGAGGTAGTGTTAGGTTTCATTTTAGGGTTAGGGTCAGTATTAGATCTAGGTTTAGTGTTAGGGTCAGAAAAAGGGTCAGGGTAGGGTTAAGGATAGAGCTAGAATGAGGGCTAGGTTTAGGACTAGTAATAGAGTTAGGTTTTAGGGTAGGCTAAGAATTATACTTAGGAATAGGGTAGCATTA
>NW_026009673.1:0-3277 GCF_001458135.2 Marmota marmota marmota
TTGGATTGATTTTTAGAACTTACTTTCTATTGAGAAAGATTATAAAGATATGAGAACTAGTGCACTTTGACTGAGAAACAAAGAAACTCTTTGAGAAAGTACCTCAACCAGTTTTATGAGAATAAATTTAGGAATTAATTAAAACAGCTTTATAAGACACAGTTTTAGAATAATGTTAGAAATATTATTTTATTTAGATTCTTAAGTTTAGAAATTCTTAAGTTTTTAGTTGTATAGGTTTCTGATATGTTTTAAGAATGATTCATAAACTTTAGGATAGTTTAAATATAAGATTTAAAGGGACTTTTTTAGATGGGAATTTTAGATTAGAAATAAAGTAAAAGTGTACTTTAGGTTAATGATTGGTTAGGAGACTTAGAGTCTGGTTACGTAGTTTGGCATTAGTTAATAAGAAAATAGCATATCTTGGGAAAAATAGTAAATCTTGGGAAAATCTGAAAAATGTAAATTAGTGACGTATTTTATTAATGATTCTGTACTTTTAGTAATTATATAACTGAAGGACATATCCTGGAAAAATGTAAATTAATGTTACATTTTTTGTACCCCCAATCATGGTTAAGGAAAAGTCATGTCTTGGCAAAGTTTTAAATTATATAATCAATGATGTATTCTGAATCTATAATGATAAGAAAAATTGTAATAAAAGATGACCCAGAGAAAGCTGCATTAGCTCTCTCTCTGGAGATTGCTCGAACAGAATGACTCCTGTCTCATATTTTCACCGATGCCACTCATCCTTCAGGACTCCCTGGACCCCGCTAGGGCAGGACCCCGGCAATCATAGTGGTAATCCTAGCTCTTTTAGAACCCTACTCCTACAACCTAGCCCTAAGACTAACTCTAACTCACAACCTAGCCCTATTTCTATTTATAACCCTATTAATTACCATAACCCTCACAATATCTCTAAACTGTGCCCTAACTTTAGCCCTAGCCCTAACCATAGATCTAAACATAACTGTAAATCTAACCCTAATCTTAAGCCTAAACTTCATTCTACAACTGTCTCTAACACTATTACTAATCTTACAACTAGTCATAAGCCAAGCAATAGCCCCCCCCCAAAAAAAAAAAAACAAAAAAAAGAGCCATTGCTCTAAACCTAAACCTTAATCTAAACCAAACCCTAACCCATAACTAGCCATAACCTGAGCTCTAATTTGAGTCCTAGGCCTAAAATTAACCCTCACCCTGAGTCATATTCAAATACAAACCCTAGCTCTAAATATCACCCTAACCCTAAAACTAATGCTAACACTAGACCAAGCCAAAACCCTAACCCTAAAACTAATCCTAATCATAACCCTAGTTCTTACTTTGGCAATAGCCAAACCCTAGCTCTAAATCTAACATAAAAGTAGCCCTAATCCGAGCCCTAGCACTAGAATTAACCCGAATCCTAACCCTAAAATTACCCCTAATCCTAACCCTAATTCTAGCCCTAAACCTAGCTCTAATCATATCCATTACCCAAAGCCAAAACCTATTCATTATTCTAACTCTAGTCTTAATCCTAATCCTTAGCCAAACCCAAACAATAGCTCTATTATTAGTCCTAAAATTAGCTCTCATTCTAGATCCTACCCTAACCCTAAACCTTACCCTAACCTGACCCTAAACTAATTATAGGTCTAAACCTGACCCTAAACCGAAACTGAAACCTGAAACTAGCCCTACCAGTAAACTTATACCTAAACCTAACCCTAACACTAGCCCCAGACCTAAACCTAATCCTAAATCTAGCTATTACTCTAGCCCTTGACTTAAACAAAAACTTAGTGCTAGCCCTAACAATAACCCTTAACCTAAACCAAACACTAACCCTACCACTAGACCTAACCCGAGTCCTAGTGTGGCTTTCACCCTAACCCTAACTTTAACCTGAACACTGGCCCTGACACTAACATTAAACTTAGCTCTAAAACTGACTTTAACCCAAAACCTAAACCTAACACTAGACCTAGCCATAACTCTAACCCTAAAACTAGCTCTAAACAGAAACCTAGGTCTTATATTACACATAGCACTAACCCTAGGCCTAAAACAAACACAAAACTTAAATAACCTTAACCCTAATCTAGGCCTAAATCTAACCTAAGCATAACCCTCACCCTAACCCTAACCCTAGTCCTAACCCTAACCCTAACCCTCACCTTTGTCCTAACCCTAGCTCAAAGCCTAAACCTTAGCCTAAACATAACCCTAGCACTATCCCTAAGAATAACCTTAACAGTAGCCCTAAACCTCACGGTAAACCTAGACCTAACACTAGCTCTAACCCTAGCCATTACCCTAACTATAACCCTAACCCTAATTATAACTCTATTTTTAACCCTAACTGAAACCCTAACCCAACCCATAAACCTAAACCTAGACCTAACCCTAAACCTTAACCTTGCCAAAGCCTTAACCCTAACACAAATCCTAACTCTTACCATAAAGCCAACAGTAAACCTAGCCCTAAATCTAAACTTAAACCTAAACCTAACTTTAACCATAAAGCTAACCTTACATCTAACCCAATATATTACCCTAAATCTAATCCTAATCCTAATAAAAAACCCTAGCTCTAACCCTAAACATAACCCTGATCATAACACTAAACCTAACCCTTGTCCTATACCTAACCCTAGATCAAAACCTAACCTTTACCCTAAATATAACCCTAACCCTAACCCTAAACTATGTTTACTATCCCTAACCCAAAACCTAACATAACACTACCACTAATCCTAACCTAACCCTAGCCCTAAACATATATCTAAACCTAAATATTATTTTCATGATAACCCTAATCTTAATGCTACCCCTAGGCATAACCCTAACCATTTTGCTAACCCTAAAGCTCTCCATTGCCATAAACCTACCCTGAAACCTAAACCTAACCCATTCAATTACCCTAACCCTAACTCTAACCCTAATGCTCATTCAAACCCTATCCCTAATCCTTAACGTAAAACAAACATTAACCCTTATCCTGACCCTAAAAATACACTTAGCTCTAAACCTTACACTTACCCAAAGCCTAACACTTACACTAGACATAGACACAAACCTAACCCTAAATCTACAACAAACTGTAACAGTAGACCTGACATTAGCCCTAGTTCTAATTCTAGACCTAACACTACAACAAACCCTAGCCCTAATCCTAGCCTTTAACCTAGGCTTAATCATAACCATAACACTAACCCTAGCCCTAACTCTAATTCTAAACCTCACCCTACCTCTAAACCTAGCTATAACACCATAT
>NW_026009674.1:0-3277 GCF_001458135.2 Marmota marmota marmota
AGTGTATATATATATATATATATATATATATATATATATATATAGAGAGAGAGAGAGAGAGAGAGAGATTTACAATTAAAACATAATTGTACTTATATTAAAATATTCAAAAATAAAAAGGAAAGATAAAGCAATTGATAATTTTATAAAAAAAACACTTGTAGGATCCCTGCATATAATCTCCAGTTATACAAAATATCTTTGGTCCTTACTTTCATAATTAATTAAAATGACATTTCTGATGTCACATGGGCATTTCTGTCGCACAACCATTAAAAACAAAATCATGGGATGGCTAGATGTTGAACACTCGCTGCTGGAGGGTGGGTAGAAAATCCAAATGGAGGAAGAAAAATCCCTAGTCAAAATCCTCACACTGTTCACATTTGTATTGATTACCACAGATATTTCAAATCATAACATTTCAAGCAGCAAAATCTCACACAGTTTGATTACAGATTGCAGTTAATTTTCTCTTTTTATTGAAGTTAGCAATATGACAATGACGTGATAAAGGAGAAGGGATTGTTTGGTATTTTCTCCGAGTTGACTGAATCTCACAGCACTGCTTTATGCTAACCCTTTCTTTCTTACTAACGTTGCTCTTTTTTGTTTTTTTAAAATCTGAAATCTACTGAGGATATTGACAAGGAAACATGAGACACTGTGGCGGGTGCTCTTGATGCCTTCCCCAGGTCCCTTTAATAACAGCGGGGTTGGTCTGCAGGACAGGTAGATAGTTTCTGCTGATGTTAGCTTCCCAGTTCAAGCCCCTGGATCCTTCATTTTCTTCGGCTTGAGGGGCTTCCTATAGCCTTACAGGAGCTGCTCAGACTCACAGAGCAGAGCAGCAGTCTTATAGGCTTAATTTTTCCAGTAGGAATCCTCAGCAAACTCAGGGAGTTTGTGTATGACCATCCCTGAGTCCCCAACCCGGGTGTGATAATTTGGGGCAGTGTTCCAAATGGTTCCAAATTTATTTTTTCCTTTTTTTTTTTTTCCCCCTTGAGGGTTCATCTTCTTCCTTGAGAAGCTATTGATCCTAACAACTAAAGAGGCCACTCTGAATACTGAAGCACTTATGGCTGCATGGGATTGGCAATTTAGGGAACGATGATTTTCTTATTGGGCAGTTGTTGAAAATGCATATCTACTGAAGTTGCCTTCAACTACACTTAGCGTCCCCCCAACCCCATACTGATTATTATGCTTTGCTGCCTGGGTTATAACACTTGTGAGAAAAGTACACAGAGATTGTCTCCATTAATGATTCTGAGAGCTGTTCCTAACCCTATTTTCCCCATATGTCTCATTTCTAAAAAGGTAAATTCCCACAGAATGAAAACCTTTCAGGAACATTTACACTTAGATAGTACAAATGCCAGTGCATTGTTATTATTAATATCTTTATTTTATCAATGAGGAAACTGAGAAATAGAGAAATAATTGAAATGTGACTGGAAGGGTCAGGAAACAAATAGGTGTGCAAATCTCAAACTCAATCATCGCATTCTCTGGCCACAATTTCACTGGGAAGTCATTGGAAGAGGCTACTGTGGGTTTTTAAGTTAAATCATCACAAAAACAGAGTAAAACATGATGATGCAAACAAAAAGAATGTCCCAGCAATTAGTAAAAAGTCAACAAAATAAAAGGGAAAAACATAAAGGGAGCATTTAAAAATTATTTATACTTCTATTTATGTTATTCTAGAGAGATGTTTTGAATATTGATTCTGATAATGTAGAAACAAAGCCTTTATGAGGGTATTTTCCTTGATGATTTCATTATTTATCTAAATATCCCATATTCATAATAGAACCACATTGCTTGACAGAAATAGAAAAGGATTTCTAGTAAATGATGGCCAAATATGTGGTGTGCTATAGCCTAAAAGTATGTGATCAATGGCACAAAGTATCTTTTTCTCTCTTTCTTAACAGGAATTCCAAACTTAATTTTAATAGGTATATTTTAAGGAAAAAAATCTGTTTCAAATCTATGGAATAAATTGGTTTTAATTTCATACTGAGATATAGGATAATTACACTAATTTTTAGATAGCCCTTTGAAGCCTCATTATTTTTATGGTTTTTCTATGGAAAAACAAAATTTGTAGGTTAGTTGAATATTTAAAATTTGAGCATTTGTAGGTTAGTTGAATATTTAAATTTTGAACATTCAAAATTCTTTCAGGGTTTTTAAAGTGTTTTTCTTTTAGTGTAAAACAAAGCAAAATGAAAATTTGAAAAGGATGAATAGAAATAATGCTAAAAGTTTCCAGGAATAGCCACATTTGTAAAGCATTTAAAGAAGGGATTATTTCATCTAAATAAATATTAATCAGTCTAATCATGGCCTTTTCCCTTACCTTGGTCTCCAAGGAAATGCATATTCTGCCGCAGTCTGGCTGGGCACAATTCAGGAGCCACTTGTCAAAAGAAACGAACTTTATTTTTAGAACACACACACCACACCAAACAGCTCCTCAGGAAAAACCCTCAGAGCCCAACTGCCACCACCAGCTTCCCACAAGCCTCTCAACCTCCCCCACTCCTCCTGCTCTTGAGGCCGATTGGCTGGGTCATGTGGGCGGAGCCAAAAAAGTCCCCCAATGAGAAGCTCTGTGGTCTGAAAGGGCAGGGAAACAGCCCAATGAGCATCACCGCAGAGGAGCCAATCAGTTGGCAGCTAGAAGTTGCTGGGGCTGCTGTGAGCCAATCATCAGCTGGTAACTGGAAGTTTGCTGGCAGCTGGAAGTTTGCTGGGGCCCCTTTCAGCTGTGGCTCTCAACATCTCCCCCTCTCTGTTTAAACAACAAGCATGTGGCTTAGGGACCGTGCCTGCCTTACGTTGTCCAATACTACATATGGTCCTTACCCGTCATCGGATGAGCTGACCTCAAGGCGTCAGCCTCCTGTCTTAGGTTGGTACCATTGCAATTGGATCTTACCCGTCATTGACTACCAGTCCAGCATACAGCCACACCTGTGGATAGGTCTTTGTATGGGGGGGGGGTGAGGTTCTTTGCCTCACCTCTGTTGGCCCCCAAATTTTAGCTGAACGACCATCACAAGCAGAAGGGAGGAAGATACACCAAGCCAATTGACGGCTCCTTTTGGAAAAATTGTACCACCAATGACACCATCAGCAAAACTACCCCAACACTACCATAAGTCGCTATACCAACAGATAGTTCACAATGCATACAAGTGAGTTCACAATGCATACAAGTGATACATAGTCCAGGGAAGTTCTGCAGGCAGTTCAGTGATGG
>NW_026009675.1:0-3277 GCF_001458135.2 Marmota marmota marmota
AAAAAAAAAAAAAAAAAAAAAACAGAATAATATCTATGGTATTACACAAAATAACCACCAACCTATAATTTTTGCTCAATCTTTCATTTGTATAGACTCAAAACCAATAAACCGTAAGTGAGGTCAAAATTAAATAAGGACAGTTTTACTTGGGTTACAGGATAGATTTGCAATTAGAGAGACACAGGCTCCACTAGACAGAACCTGCATTCCACCCAAAAAAAAAGGTAGCCTTGGACTTGATAAAAGTTAGATTCCAGAAAACCCCTCCCTCTTCAGATATTGAAATGATGCTTATGTGGCAATCTTCCTTCTATCAGTAAATCTCTAAGGCTCAGGAAAAGATTTTGCTCTTTCTCTTTCTTTCTCACTTTTCAACCCTCTGCAGCCACCTTGACTTCATTTTATCAAGACAAAGTGAAGGTATTTCTCACCTGTTTATCACCCACAGACCCTCAAAAGGAACTATTAAATTATTTACCTTAATCAGAAGAAAAGTGAACCCAGAAGGAAGAAATAAAAAAATGAATACCAAAAAAGAAAGAAAAATAGATATTTCAAATTTTTAAAGATACAACAAGTCCTCTAAATGAAATAGAAAGATGAAAGTGGGAGCATTGTTCATTGGTAGAAAAAGCAGGCTAAGATCTTGTTATGCTTGGCAGGAAGAGAGAAATATTAAATAGCTAAATGTTTATAGAAAAATGTACAGTTAAGTGTTTTGTTAAATATTTTAGAGTGACAGCTAAAATGGTAGGAAAACAGTCTAGCTTTTAAAACAGCAAAAGGGAGAAAAGAATTTAGAAACCCTATTTGTTCACTAGGGGAGTCAAAGAAAATAAGCAACACTAAAGGAGGTAAATGGAAAACCTAAGATAAAAGGATAGAAAAAAGCTCAAATATATCAGAAAACTCAATTAATGTGTTTAAACTTACACAATAAAAAGAAAAGCTTGGGTCTGAGTGTCTTTTGCAAGCTATTTAAAACTTGATTTTATTTTTGTATCCCATTTGGTAATCTCCCTTTCAGAGAATAAAAGAAGCAGGAATATTTCTAGCTTGTTTTATGTCAATATTTGTATAACTTTGATTCTAAACTAGATAGGGACTGTAGAAGAAAAGGATATGTTTGAAGAAAGATGCAAAACCCCAAATAAAATATTAACAAATTATTTATCAATGTACAAAACCCAACGAGGGTTCATTTCAGGAAAGTAGCAATGGTTCAATATAAGAAAATCCATATCATACACTTACATACAGATTGGAGAAGCAGATAATTATCTTCAATGTTAAACAAAAATCATTTCACAAAATGTAATATTAAGTTTTTAAAAAATCTCTACAAACTAAGATTATAAATTAAAAGGGAACTTCGTTAACATCATAAACCTACAGTAGCATTAACCTAGCAAAATATCCCATCCACTATGAGTGCCTCACTTCAGTATTATAATGAAAGTTCTGATAAAATAAGAGAAAGAAATAAGAAGCATAAAACTTGGAGAGCAATCAGCGAATCTCTCCTTATTAGAAAGTGGTATTATTGGGGAAAATAAAAGAGAGTCAACAAAAAGAATTAATATGCAGGTTCAGGAAAATTTATGTACAACAATCAGTAGTATTCCTACTGATTGTGGATTGGCAATAACCACATAACAGATGTAATGGAAAAAAATAGACCATTCAAATATCAATAAACTGTAAAAGACATTGAGAAACAAACTGAAGAAAAGATATGCTTTAACTTGATGGAGAAAATACTGAAGAATATAAAAGACCTAAATCAATGAACATAAATTCCATAGTCATGGATGGGAGGATTTACTACCATAAAGATAATCACCTTCTTGAGTTGCATATAAATTTAATTCCAATAAATTCCAGAAATTTTCATGGAATTAAAAAAGTTGATCCTAAAATGCTTATGAAATTAAAAAGGATAGAAATTTTTAAAGAACAAAATGAGAAATTTGTCCCTATCCAATATGATTTCCCATAAAGGTATAGCAATAATAATTAGAGTATATTATTGGCACCTGGGAATAGACAAATAGATCAATGCAATGGGAGTTCTAAAAACAGAACTGTACATATAGGAGAAATTAATGTATGATGGAGCTGGCTTACAAATTAGGGAGGACAAGATGATTTATTCAATAAATTGTATTGAGATAATTGGTCATTTAGGTGGAAAATAAAACAAAAGTACATCCCTATGCTATACAAAAATAAATAAAAACCTCATACGAATAAAGCTTTAAATGTGAAAAATAGAAGTTTAAAATGTTTCAAAAAATTGAACAGAATGTTTTCCTATGTCCAAATTAGAGAAAAATGTCTTAATTTCACTCCAAAAGCTTAAAGCATAAAAGAAAATATAGATAAGTTTGGCTTTATTAAACTTTAAAACCTCTATTCATCAAAAGACACCACAAAGTAAAAGGTTATACATAGGAAGAGGGTATTTAAAACAATTTAACCAAAATAAGACAGAAAATACACTTCAAATATATAAATAACTCCTAGAATTTTTTTTTTAAAAAAAATAGGAAGGGTAGCAGAATACAATAGACACTAGTATGGCCCTATGTATAAACGTGGCTGTATAACCAATGTGATCCTGCAATCTGTACACGTGGAAAAATAAGATTATGTACCCCATTTGAATCAAATGTATGATATGCCAAGATCATTGTAATGTTTTGAGCAACTAATAAAAAAATTAAAATAAATACACCTCCAAACTGAATGAACACAAATGGTCAAGTTACAGAAGGAAAACCTTACTGAATCATAAACATGAGGAGTTGTTCAGTTTGAGTAACAATCAGAAATCTGACTTACAGCAGGAATGATATATCCATTTACACCCTTAATCTTGGTACAAATTCAAGTCTGAAAACACTGACAAGTATTAACATGGAAGTGACAACATCAGAACTTTTAGCAGAAAAGTTAATTGATTAAAATTCTTTGAAGAGCCATTTGGAAGTATCAGCTAATGTGGATGATGTTCCCATTTCAGCAATTCCCCTTCTCCGTATATCCTAGAATGATGTTTTTTAAATGCAGTTTGACTGGAAATCCATATGCAACAAAATGAAACTGAATCCCCTCCTCTCGCCATGCACAAAAGTTAACTCAAAGTGGATCAAGGAGCTAGATATCAAATCAGAGACTCTACGTCTGATAGAAGAAAAAGTTGGCTCCGATCTACATATTGTGGGGTCGGGCTCCAAATTCCTTAATAGACACCCATAGCACAAAAGTTAAT
>NW_026009676.1:0-3277 GCF_001458135.2 Marmota marmota marmota
TTAACCCTAACTCTAACCCTTGCCATAACCCAAAACCTAACTATAACCATAGCCTTAATCCTAACCATAACCCTAGCACTAACCCTAGCTATAACCCTATCCATTACCCTAACCCTAAGCCTAAACCTGATGCTAACCCTAGGATAACCATAACCCTATTCATAACCCTAAACCTATCCATTATCCTAAACATAAACTGAACTCTAAACCTAAACATATCCATAACCATAACCATAAACCTAATGCTAATTTGAGCCCTAAACTTAAACATTAACCTAACACAAACCATAACCCTGAACCTGATCCTAATAATACCCCTCACTCTAAACCTTACCCTAAAACTTAACCTAATTCTTTCACTATACCTAGCCATAATCCTAACCCTAAAACTATCACTAACATAACCCTAGGCCTGACACTAGTCCTAGCCCTAATGCTAGCCTAACCCTCACACAAACACTAGCCCTAATTCTAGTCCTAAACTTAGCCTTAATCCTAAACCTAACTCTATTTTAACCCTCGCTGTAGCCCTAAACCTAGTTATAACATCATACGTAACCCTAACCATAATACTAACCCAGGCCTAAACCTAGGCCTAGCCCTATTACAAACCTTAGCTCTAATTCTAGCCATAATTAAGCCCTAACCCTAACCCTAAACCTAACCCTAAACCTAAGACTAAGTCTAACTCTCACTCTAGCCCTATCCCTAGATCCAACCCTATCCCTTACAATAACCCAAACCGTAGGCCTAACCCTAGCCCTAACCTTTCCCCTAGATCTAAACCTAGATCTAACCCTAACTCTAAATCTAAACCTAAGCCTAATCCAAACCCTAACACTAGCTCTAACCCTAATGCTTATTTGAAAACTAGTCCTAACCCTAGGCCTAGCCCTCCAAAAAAAAAAAAAAAACCCAAAAAACAAAAAAACAAACAACAACAACAAAACAAAACGAGTCATAGCACTGACACTAACCCTTAATCTAAACCAAAACCTAACCCTACATCTAGTTCTAACCGTAGCCCTAATTCGAATCCTAACCCTAACCGTAGAATTAATACTAACCCAGACTCTGACCCTCACACTATCCCTAATTCTACACATTACCCTAACCCTAAACCTAATCCTAACACTAGATCTTGCCCTAAAACTAGCCCTAAAACTATCCCTAAACATAATGCCAGTTCTTAAATTAGCCATAGCCCTAACCCTAATACAAAACCTTGCCCTAATCCAAGGCCTAATCCTAGCTTCAACCCTAACCATATCCCTAACCCTAACCCTATCCCTATCCTAGTCTTAGCCCTAGCTATAAACCTATCCCTTATACTAAGTCAAACCCTCATCCTATTACTATCCTAGACTTAAGCCTACTTTTTAACCTACCCCAAACACTAACTCTATTACTATGTCTAACCCTAGCCCTCATTCTAGCTCTAAATTTAACCCCAAACCTAACCCTAACCCTGACCCTTATTCTGACCCTAACACTAACCCTAGTTTTAACCCTGAACCTATCCCTAAACCAAAACCTAACACTAGCCCTACTGATAACCTTATACCTAAACCTAACACTAATATTAGCACAAGGTCTAAACCTAATCCTAAATATAGCCATAACCCTAGCCCTAGCTCTAAGAATAACCCTTAACCTAAACTAAACACTAAATGTACCCCTTGACATAAATCTAGTCCTAATTTTGGCTCTAACCCTAAACCTAACCCTAACCCAAAAACTAACCCTTACTCTAACAGAAACCCTAACTCCAAGCCTTGTGCTAACTCCAAAACTTACCCTAACACTAGACTAATCCTAAAATTAGCCATAACCATAACTCTAGCTCTTATATTACCCATACACCTAACACTAGCCATAAAACTCACACAAAACCTAACCCTAATCCTAGCCCTAAACCTAACCCTAAGCATAACCCAAAACCTAAACCTAATCCTCTCCTTAGCCCTAACCCTAGCTCAACTCAAACCCTAAAACTTACCTTAAGCGTAAACCTAGCCCAAACTCTAAACCTCACCCTAATCCTATCCTTAATTTTAACTGTAACCATAGCACAAACTTTAGCTTTAACTCTATTACCTAAACCTAATGCTAACCCTAGTTCTAAACCTAACCCTAATGCTACCCTAGCACTGATTCTAACCTTAACACTTGCCCTAGATTTATCCCTGGCTCAATCCCTAACCCTTACCATTAACCTAAACCTAACACTAATCCAAGGCCTAAGCCTAACCCTAACCTTAACCCTAGCCCTAATCCTAACCATAACTCTATCCCTAACCTTAGCTAAAACTGTATTCATTACCCTAACAATAACCCTTACCCTAATTCTAACCCTAGGCCTAAACCTAACTCAAGACCTAATCCTAAACACAACCCTAGCCCTAAACTTAACTCTAACTGTATCCATTACTCTAAACATATACCTTTCCCTAATGCTAACACTAGGCCTAACCCTAACCCTATTGCTAACCCCAACCCTATCAATTACCCTAAACCTAACCTGAACCATAAACCTAACCCTATCATTACCCTAACCCTAACCCTAACCCTAATGCTAATTCAATCCCTAACTGTAGACTCAAACCTAAACCAAATCTTAACGCTGACCCTGACCCTAATAATTCCCCTAGCTCTAAACCTGACTCTTACCCTAAACCTAAACCTTACACTAGACCTAGCCAAAAACCTAACCCTAAAACTATCCTTAACTGTCGCGATCCCTCGCCAGCAAGGGAAAACACGACACAGGATTCTTCTTTCAGCAGTTTATTCAGGCCTTGATTCATGTATCATCTTCTAGCGACCCATGCCCGCCACGCCCAAGCACAGCCTAATAAAGCCTCCTGCATACCAATCCTAAGCTGCCACGTGGATCTTTCTCATAGGGTGGTAAGGGATTGCGCGCCAATTCTCCATAAAAGGAGTTGTTTATCACAGGCCACAGTGGAAGCCGGCGCCATCTTCTAATGGCGGCCACGGTCTAATTAGAACGGCTCACCACATTTCCCCCTTCTGTTTTATAAAACAATGCAGGCGAAAGTAGAGGTCCTATCCCACTGTGCAGAAGTGGCTGCAATGTATGGTTCAGTCCTAAGGAGGGCCCTTCCCTAGACCTGGTCCCATATCAGCTGACGCCTTTTTTCGTAGGGCGGGGCGTGGACGTCAAACCCGCATGCAATAGGACATGCTTTCCTTGAGGTCCGTTGAGGGATCACTCAAGTGCAGTGCCTTGCCTCGCATCCTGCATCGTGACGAT
>NW_026009677.1:0-3276 GCF_001458135.2 Marmota marmota marmota
AAAAGTATTGAAATTGCAAAGGAGACATTTTTAATTATAAGTACTATGGTAATGAATTCAAGTACACTCATTTATCATAAAGGGCTTTCCCATCTGTCTCTAAAGTATACTTAAAAATGATGTGTATTTGATAACATTAGCACCAAGCATCTTCCACATGTTAATGTTCACTGTTTTAAATGTTCCACCCCGCCCCCCAAGACAGCATAGTGGTTGTTCCAGAAAGAACACATTTATCTCTTGTTTGGGAATGCCTGTGTGGTCTCTTCCTAATTTATTTGCACTCCAATCCTTGGGGATCCCATCACAATCCCCCTAGGCAAAGGGAGATTAGGGAACAAGGCCGGCTGCTTTTCCCCACCCTACCAGAGAAGGGAAAACAATTTCCCCAAGTCCCACAAGTTCTTCTGGCCACTGTACAAATTGTTCTTGAGCATGGAGAGTTTCCAAAAGCCCTAATTAGCAACTCACAGCAAACATTTCTTTGCATTAGCTAATGATCCGGCTACACTTGTAAGCAAACAGAACCAACATATCTAATCAATGCTGAAAAACCAACCAAATGCCTATTAAACATCTGGATGTAATTTTTTAGTTAAAACAAAATGAAAACATATGCAGGTTCCTTTGATCTGCGTCTTAACAAAGAAATTGTTGATAAAAAAGCATACTGGTCAGTCAATGTGTCATTTCCATAAAGTCTGCTCATTTCTCTTCAAATGCTCCCAGCTTAATTTAGTTGGTTTCCTGCAATCTCTAATTTTACCATATTGTGTGAAACCACAGAGGTTCTTTGGATGTGATTTTATTTGAGGTTTTACTGCTGCATGGATCTGCTACTGATTTTTTTTTTTTCCCTTCTCTGCCTTCTTTCCTCCACCTCCACACCCATTCCGTGTCCTTTTCTTTGGTAATGGGGTGGAGGAGGAAAAGGTTATAAAGCAATGCTGGGAACATTTCTTCTGGACCCTACATTCTTAGGTTTTAGAAAACTTTCAGGGAAAAAAAAAAGCCAAATGAGGAAATGTATGAGCAATAACTTGTAATTAAAACGAAGAGAAAATGAAGAGGGTGAGGTGGTGTGTGCCTGTAATCCCACCTTCTCAGAGGGTCAGGCAGGAAGACTGCAAGTTCAAAGCCAGCCAAAGGCAATTTAGTGAGGCTCTATCAACAAAATAAAATACAAAAACGGCCATGGATATAGCTCAGTTCTTGCTTAGCTCCTTGCTATGCCCTGAGTTCAATTTCTAGTACTGAAAACAAACAAAAAGCCTAATTTTTTGATCAGCATCCATATATTTTCCTGTTGTGTCCAGTATCTTACTGTATGACATTTTGTTTTTATAATTATTTAACCTATTAGTTGAAAATTTAATAATCAGCAATAAATGAATGGAAACATACCTATATATGCATCAAGATAAACCATCTGACAATTTTTGTTTCTTCTGCAGAGGATCAAAGGGGTACTGTTTTGTTCCAAGTCAATTTCCTATGGAAGTAGTATACATAATATTATTTTATGTGAAAACATAACTGACATACGAATATGATAAAGGTAAAGAAGATTATGGTTAACAGACTTTAAATAGAAGATCAAAATTATAGATTTCATGAGTAGGACTATTTTCTTTTAAATGGGCTGTAGGCAATCTGCACATATATTATTTATTTAAAACGTAAGATTAAAGCTACTTGATTGTTTAAACACTATCATTTGTAAAGCAGTTTGATGAGAGTTTTGTAGTATAATTATTACAGCATGACAATCATGGAGAAAAAAAGGGGCAAGGCCTTCTCCTACTCTCAAAGAGGATGCACTGAATGATAAAGAAACCTTCCAAAACCAACCATCTTTATACACGCAATTAGAAGCCTTTCAATTTAAAAATCATTAGGAGCTTTCTTTTGTTCCCCCAACATACTACATTTTAAGACAATCAGAAGGCCTGGTCTGGTTTCAAACTTTATTGGTAAGGAAGTACTAGTTAAGAGTATTTCCCATTGTTAATCTTAGCAAACTGGTAATATTCTGAGTGGACACATTTTCTGTGAACAATTAGAGAACATTTTAAAGACAATATGGCTAGTTGTGGAGCTTAAATTGATAATCCCAGAGACTGCAGGAGGGTCACAAGTTCAAGGTCAGCCTCAACAATTTAGCAAGACCCTAAGTAACTTAGCAATTACCCCCTCTCAAGGGCTGGGGCTGTTACTCAGTGGCAGAGTGCTTGCTTAGCATGTGTGAGGCACAGGGTTTGATCCTTAGCACTGCATAAAATAAACAAATAAAATAAAAGCATTGTGTTCATCTACAACTACAAAAAATTTTTTAAAAATATCCTGTCTCAAAATTTAAAAAAAAAAAGAAATCTGGGGATGTGGCTCTACACCCTGGGGTTCAATCTTCAGAATCAAAAATGAAAAAAAAAAAGGACAAAGTGTTTTAGAATTTTGAAGAAGGTGTGGTAGGGAAAAAAGTAGCAACACTTTTGCTCCTGTCCAAAAATACTCTTTCGTTTTGTGTTTAATTACCATTCTGTGCCAGTTAGACAAGGCACACTGAGTACATAAAACTCAGGGAAGCCAGGAAGAAGTCTCAGTGTAGGCAAAGTCTACTTGTGGCATAGAAGAACTTTCTACGCAGTTCTGGCACTGATTATGGGATAAACTGACCACAGACTGGCATTTGTGGCCCAATCACTGGATGATGATTTACAGGGGCACAGGCTGCCAAAGCACAAAGCCTAGTTGTCCATGTATCATCTGATTTCAAATGTCCTGTATGTGGAGCAAGCCTGCTCTCACCATCACTGTTTAACCAAGGAGAAAGGCAGTGTTTCCCTCTTTTCATGCTCCATGTTAGTAGTAATATGAATAACATAACCCCCTTCCCAATTCCATTTAATGAACATGCCCCAAAACTGCCATGCCAAACTTGTTTTAAGAATTTACTATGGTCTTCAGACTGGCTCAAAAATTGCTCTTTTATTTTTCATTTATAATTGATATTTGGGATTGATGCAATTACATACAAATCAATATCATGCATATTTAAAAACAACTTCAACAGTGAACTGTATTATCTAAAACGATTCTTTTAATATTTCAAAGAAAAAGATCTCTGTAAAAGCAAAATTTCTAATAAAACATATGTCTACTTAAATAGGCCCCTTCCCATAAGCCTCTTGAAGGTAAAATAAGGGTTTTAAACTAAGAGGTAAAATAGGGATGGTTTTAAAAAAGAGGGAGGATTTTAATACCAAACATTTGTTT
>NW_026009678.1:0-3276 GCF_001458135.2 Marmota marmota marmota
GATTTTGTGTGCTCGGTGTCCTGTATGCATCTACATTTTGTATATCCGTTCCCTTTTTTATTTCTGGAAAGTTTTCTGTAATTATTTCATTCAGCAGGCTACTCATTCCCTTGGTTTGAATCTCTGTACCTTCTTCCATCCCGATGACTCGTAGGTTTGGTTTTTTTATGTTATCCCATATCTCTTGGATGTTTCTCTCGTGATTTTTAACCAGCCTTTCTGAGTTGGCTAGGCTCTTTTCAAGATGATATATTTTGTCTTCATTATCTGACATTCTGGCTTCTACTTGCTCCACTCTGTTAGTGATACTCTCAATTGAGTTTTTAATTTGGTTTATCATTTCCTTCATTTCTAGAATTATTGTTTGATTTTTTTTTATAATCTCTATCTCCTGATAAAGATGCTTAACTCTCATTTTTGAACTTAGCTCTCCATGCTGTCTGTTCTTAGAGCCATGCCACTCAAGTACCAGCCAGTCCTGACCTCTCTTACCTGAGCAGACCACAGAGGCCGTGTTTCCATGGGCACAGGCAGGAACACCCAGGGAAGACACAGGACAATTCCACAGGAAGGACTCAGACCCTGAGCAGTGGAATTGCTCTCTCCAGATCTCATCTTCTCCTTCCACAAAATACTCTCCTTTTGGAATGGAGATGGTGACTCCACATCCCAGCTGACGGCAAACAACATTGGCATTGGCCATATTCCAATTGGAGGCACAGAGTGTTCTCCAGCCTCCAGAGGTCTTAATCTCCACTTGACCTTTACACCTAGAGCTGCCATTTTTCATGAGCCAAAATCTGTATATCCTGGTAGAAGACAGGGTTTTAACAACATCTCACATTTTTATACTTATATATTGTATATGGTAATTAACATCCTGCTGTGAGTCTCATCCGAGGAGACAACTTGCACAGCCCCTCTGTGTGGGCAGCCTCCTCTAGGACAGGCTACTATGGGGCAGAACCAGAGCTCAGGCTCCTGCCCCTCACATTGGAACTCTTCAGCCCAGACCAGTTCATCAGGCTCTCTGAATGGGAGGTTCCCTAGGACAGATGCAGCCTTGCCACACCGAAGTTCTTCACAAATGATCTGGACCATCTGAAAGGTGAAATTCCATCAGATAGAGGTATCCACTCTCCTCCAGAATTCACTTCCACTCGCCCAGAGCAATGTCCAACTTCTCCGTCCAAACGCACAAATCCTATGGAAGAAATTAACTAACAAAATTAGTATCTTGGTTTGAAATTCAGAGCTACATGTCAGAGGCAATGCTTGAGAGTTTTCTTTTTCCCAGCATGTAGGGGACATATTCAACAGTTGGTATCAGAATGGGAATTTCCATAGCAAGTATGTGAAGACAAATGTAGAAGGAGGAATTTAAAAGATCAATTTTGAATGATTGATTTAAGAAATGAATGTAAATTTATATAATTGTGTGTGTGTTTGTGTATGCAATGTCTGCATTTTTCCTTTTTTTCTATATGAACATACTATCCTTCAAATTAAAAAGATACCTGTTTGTCTGTATATCTGTCTCTATCAGTCTACTTCCTTTTCCATAGCACCTACATCAATCCACTGAATTTGAACCCCAGTAGAAAACAACTGGGCTTAATTTTCACAATTTTATCCTCAAAAACTTTTTCTTTACTAAAGCCATTCCAGCTAACTTAACATTTGTTAATGAATTAAAAAATATTGATATGTAACAAAAACTGACAATTTATATTTATTTTCCATTCAGAGATGAGGGAAGAGTCCATTAAATAGTGTGAGACTGAGATGAAACCAGGTTATTTTGACTAAAATAATCAGGGGTTTTACATCATATTTCCTAAGACAGCAAGAGAATTTAGAAGCAGGATCAGAAGTACACATACACACAAACACACACACACACACACACGAAGTTATCAAAAGATATGAGCACTTTTTTAACTTTTTGTTTTATTTTGTTTGAGGGATTATTTTGTTACTAATAAGTGGAGTTGGAATAAGCCATTAGATATCTATTGAAGCTCATCAGGAAGATGAGATTCAGACCTTTGGGCAGGCTTCGGGCCACAGGTATGGAAAAGAAAGTAAGTTTATGTCATGAAGAAGTTCAGGAGAGAATTCTTGTAGAATAATATGATTAGTGATTATTTTTCCAAACTATGTCTTCAAAATGGAATTAACATCAAAAATATTAATCTACCTTATTAAAAATTTTACTTAGAGCATTATAATTAGAATACTCTCATTTCTCTCTAAAACTGATGTATTAAAATCAAATATGGGTTTGTGACCTTGTAATTACAAGGACTTTTTAATTTATATCATTTTTACAGGGGCTTGATGACATGGTACCTTACTTGGAAAGTCACAATGAGAATACAAAATTTCAAATTGAAATAATTATACTTTCAGATGTTATGTTTTACAGGGTATGAGACCTGCTGGACATCATAAAAATCAGCTATCAATATTGGTGTCTAGTGACAGAAAAAATAAAGATCAGCCTCCAGAACAGAAACCATCACTACAGGCTCTGCCTGTGGATGCAGCCAGGTCTTTTTCTCTGTGGATTCCGGTTTCCATTCAGGACATCTCTACACTGGGGATTAACACTACCACCACCACCATCATGAGTTATTCATGCTTGATTAAAGTTCTGGCTCAATTAGATACACAAAGTTTTCTTCAGAAGCAGTATTTTTTTTTTCATTTAATTGTATATGGTATATTTCTAGCTCTCAATATAGAATGCCTCAATTGAGGTAGGATAACATTACTTTTGAGTTCTGAGACAATTCAATAGAATATCAATTGCAGTGTTCTCAGGTTGAAATGTTATGTGGCACATTTTCTTCAGCACTGGATTAGGAAAAACTTTCTACAACACACCTCTCTCACCATTGGACAGATCCTCCAAACAAAAGTTCAATAAAGAAATTATAGAACTCAATATCACAATCAATAACCTAGACTTAACTGACATATATAGAATATATCAACCATCATCAAGTGGATATACTTTTTTCTCAGCAGCACATGGATCCTTCTCAAAAATAGTCCATATATTATGCCATAGGGCAACCCTCAGTCAATATAAAGGGGGGGAGATAATACCATGCATTTTATCTGATCATAATGGAATGAAACTGGAAATCAATGATAAAAGAAGGAAGGAAAAATCCTACATCACATGGAAAATGAACAATATGTTACTGAATGATCAATGGGTTACAGAAGACATAAAGGAGGAAATCAAAAAATTCTTAGAGATAAATG
>NW_026009679.1:0-3276 GCF_001458135.2 Marmota marmota marmota
GGGCTTAGTATAAGCTGCTGCTGACCCTCAGCCCTCAGTGCAGGGATATGGTGGCTCTAGGTCCCCTAGAATTTGAAAGTAATGAAACCAGAGTTTGGAGATGAAACTAGATGGCCCACTTTGCCAATTTCTTGTTTTGCAAATTAAGAAAAAGAAATCCAGGGACCCACCCAGAACGGGAAGAGTAAGCAGAGTATGGTTCGTTTAAGTGAGAAGAGATAGAGCAGAGCGTGAAGCAAAACCTGGGTAAAATAGGTATTGAATAAAGCATCCTGCTGGGCATGGCGGTGAAGGAGGCTGAGGTAGGAGGATTGTGATTTGGAGGCCAGTCTCAGCAATTTATCAAATGCAACTCCCTGTCCTAAATAAAATAGTAGAAAGGGCTTGGATGTGGCTCAGTGGTTGAGTGCCCCTGGGTACAATTCCAGGTCTTGAAAAAAGAAGGAAGAAATAAAGAAAAAGGCATCCTGAATCCCATCCGGACTCCCTTTCATCCTCCTTCCTGTAATTCCCATGGGCTTCACCCCCAGCATCCATTTTCTTCCTCTGGGAGAAAGTGTAATAGGGCTTCCCTTGATGCCTTGTGGCCTGTCACTGACTGTAATCAACAGTTCAGTCTTTGTCCCCAATATCAATTCATGCCAATTTAATAATGAGGATGTGATTTAAGAGAAAAAGGAAAAATGTTTATTGCTTTTGCTGTCAAAGGAGAAACACAGTGGATTGTGAAACTGCTGTTGAGGTGACATTCACTTGTTCATTTGACAGATAACTCCAGGTAATCTTGTTCCTAGCCCCCAGCTTAGGGAGGAGGGGAAGGAGAAGAGGAAAAGAAAAAGCTATTTCCTTTAAAAATAAGCAGCAAGGGGCCGGGGGCTCTAGTGGAGCACGCCTGTCATCCCAGTGGCTCGGGAGGCTGAGGGAGGAGGATGGTAAGTTGGAGGCCAGCCTCAGCAACAGCAAAGTGCTAAGCAACTCAGTGAGACCCTGTCAATAAAATTCAAAATAGGGCTGGGGATGTGGCTCATTGTTCAAGTGCCCCTGAGTTCAATCCCCAGTACCAAAAAATAAAAATAAGAAAGAAATAAAACCCCCAAACCCAGCAAGTACCATGGACACCTGTTACATAGGATCTATGAGTCAGGCTCTATGGGCAATGACCAAACAGACTCCATTTTCCCCTGAGACTCCATATCATGTAAGAAATGCTTCTCTCCTGGGAAATCCCTGCCTCTGTCCCCATTAATAGTTACCTAGCATAGCACACTTGGGAACCCAAAAAAGCAATTCTTTTTTTTTTAATTTTTTAGTCCCAGATGGACAGAATGCCTTTATTTTATTTGTTTATTCCTGATCATTATTAATAGTAATATAATTATTATTTGCTAAAACTTCAGCAATCCCTACAGATTTCAGGTTGGATTTTTCTTTTTGTGGACACAATACCTTTATTTTATCTATTTATTTTTATGTGGTGCTGAGGATCGAACCCAGGGCTAACAGGATAGGCAAGTGCTCTACCACTGAGCCACAATCCCAGCCCTAGGTTTGTATGCTCTTAAAAGCCACTTTCAAGTGGTGGGTGGGTGATGAGTGGGTTCTATTCTGTCCTTGAACCCTGCAAAAGAGAAGGGAGCAAATGACCCCATTCACATTTTTATTTTTTAGATTTTTGGTACTGGGAATTGAACCCAGGGTAACCACTTAACCCCTGAGGCCCAGCCCCAGCCCTCTTTTGGATTTTATTTAGAGACAGGGTCTCGCTGAGTTGCTTAGGGCCTTGCTAAGTTGCTGAGGCTGGCCTCCAACTTGTGATCCTCCTGCCTCAGCCTCCCAAGCCCCTGGGGTCACAGGCATGCACCACTGTGCCCGGTCAGGCCACAATCTGTGTTATTTATTTATTTATTTTTAGTTATACCTGGGCACAATATCTTCATTTTGTTTATTTTGATGTGATGCTGAGTATCAAACCCAGGGTCTCATATGTGTGAGGCGAGCACTCTCCTGCTGAGCCACCACCCCAGCCCACAATCTGTGTTTTTATAAAGCTTCCAGATTGTCCTGAGGCTGTTCTAGTACCTGCACTCCATGGTGGGCCATAGAAATGAAGATGGGGTTTATTCAAAATGCAGGGTAAAGCCAACCCTGATTTTGAGACATGGTAGAGATGGTCTGGGGACCTTGAAAAAGGATGACTCTGTTATTTGTGGGATGAGACTGGAGGTGTTGGTGCATAAAAGAAAGTAAAAAACAACAAAAAAATCTGCCAGGCGTGGTGGCTTAGGAGGCTGAGGCAGGAGGATTACAAGTTGGAGGCCAGCCTCAGTCAAAGCGAGGCCCTAAGCAACTCAGGGAGACCCTGCCTCTAAATAAAATCCCAAACAGGGCTGGGGATGGGGCTCATGGGTCGAGGGCCCCTGAGTTCAATCCCTGGTACCCCAAAAAACAAAACATGCAGGTCACACCAGCAGAAGGTGATCTGGGCCATCTGGAGGGGGAGACATGGGGCTTAGGGGAGGGGCAGACAGGAGAGATGGAGTCAGGAAGGAAAGAGATCCTCCTGCCTCAGCCTTCCATTGTGGTAGGGAGAGCTGAGGGGCTACAGATGGACCTGCCAATAGAGCTTGGCTGGGCCAGATGGTCACCTAGGAGATACCCACCCCACTGCCTCTGCCCTTGGCCCATTTTCTGTGGCTGCTCCACTTGGTCCCAGGAGAAGGGGGGGTCCCAGTGCTTCTCCCTGGCAAATACCTCAGCCATGTGGCCCAGGGAATGAGTCCCTGAGAAGGAGGGGACAGAAGGAGGCTTTGCACAGACCAAGGCTTGCATTCACGGAGGTATAGTGTCCTGGTTTGGCTATGAGTGTCCCCAGAGACCCTGTGGGGTCAATGCAGGAAGGTCCAGAGGAGGAGTGAGGGGGTGTGAGGCCTGAACCTCAGCACTGAATGGCTCCCTGGGGGTCTCCTGGTGGCTCCTGGAGGCAGGTGGGGTGTGAAGCAGGAGTTGCCTTGGGACCTAGGCTTGGGGTCTCTCTTTGTCCCTGGAGAGTGGAGTCCCTGCTCCCTGGTACCCATGGGAGCTGCTGCTCCCTCCCCACACTCTTCCTCCGTGATGTCCTGCCTCCCCTTGGCCCAGGAGTGGGGCCACCATCTGTGGACTGGGACCTGTGACACCCTGAGCCCCACAGTCCACTTTATTTACCTGGCCAGGGACTGTCTCCCACCTGCTGTGGGAGAACAGCAACTTCCGGGCCTGTGTCTTGAGAATTTAAGGATG
>NW_026009680.1:0-3276 GCF_001458135.2 Marmota marmota marmota
TATATATATATATATATATATATATATATATCAGATCTTGTAGATTCCCATTTATTCCTGTAGTCAGATATGTATAACACCATAATATTAAGTTACCATTTATGAATCTGACCTAGGCCATCTCTAGAATGGGCATGTTGATACTTACTTCACAGAGCTCTTGTAAAGAGAAAATGAGCAATGAGCAAACCTTTAGATAGTGTCTGACACAGAATACTGCAACAAATATATATGGTGGCCGCCCCTGTGTTTGCCTTTTCAAAAAAGACATGACTTTAACATTAACAACTTCAACATATCAATTAGTTTTGAAGTTCGGGGAATTAGAGTGTTTACATATTTGTATGATATGTATGTGTACATATATTTATATACAAAAGATGTTTCATCTTACATTTTGCCTTGGATCTTGCTTATTTCACTATGTGGGTGGAATTGTAAACTGCCTACAAAATATGTACCAATACTAAACTTTAGTTTTAGGGTGTTCCTAAATCCAATGACTTTTGTTCTGGTAGCTGTGCATTGGCATATTATTTTAGTTTTAATGTGATTTTGCCCTTATAACAGAAAGCAGAGGGATATTTAACACAGAAAGTATGAAGGCTGTATGAAGGTGAAGCCAGAACTCAGAGTTATGGTGCTCTAAATCAAGTAGCAACCACCACAATTTGGAAGAGCTCATGAAGGGTTCTCCCCTAGAGCCTTCAAAGGGACCATGACCCTATATCTATGTTTTGGTTTCATACTTCCAGCCTTTTGTTTATACTTGCAAACAAAGATAATAAATTTCTGCCATGAAGATTTATACTAATTTGTTATAGCAGCCCTGAGAATCTAATACACTCACAAATATAAACCCAGAATCAATGTTTGTGTGAACACATTAGTAAATAACCTATTTTATCAGTATAATAATATTAAAGTCATTAATATATGTTAAGAGAAATAGAAATGGCTAACATTTCTTATGTACTATGTTTTTCTGAATAACTCAGATATCAGAGTGCCCTTAAGAGTTATTCTTTCTACTTTGCAACTGCTAGAAGAAAACAGAGGGTCAGCACTCCATCAAATAGTTTCAGGCATTTACTTCCTCAATAAGACCTCTAAAATTTAGAAAATAATGCCAACAATTAATAAATGGAGTGGAATAAATTTAAAAGTTTTTGCAACAACAAAGAAAAGAAGAGCATGAAGACAGAGACTACAAAATAGGAGAAAATATTTGCCAGCTACTCTAATAATAAATGTTGACAAGGATGTAGAGAAAAATGAAACACTTACACACAGTTAGTGGGATTGTATATTAGAACCACCACTATGGAGATTGGGGTGGGTGTTTCTCAGAGGACTAGGAACTTTCCCAATCCTCAGCATACCAATACTCAGTATTTATCCAAAGTATTAAAGTCAGCATGTTATAAAGATACATGCATACCAAGTTTATAGCAGCATAATTCACAATAGATGAGTTATGGTACCAATTTAGGTGTCCATTAACAGAAGAATATGTAAAGAAAATGTACTATATATACACCATGGAATTTTATTCAGCCATAAAGGGAAACAAAATTATGTCATTTACAGGAAAATGGATGGAACCGGAGAACATGGATGGAACAAAGTGAGATTAGCCAGATTCAGAAAGATAAAGGTCATATATTTCTCTCATATCTGGAAGCTATGGACACAAGAGGAAATAAAAGGGACTTCTTGAAAATGAGAGACCAGCAGACCAGAGGAAGGGAATCAGAGGAACAAGAAGAGAAGGAAAATGGGTAGACATGCAAATTATACATTTTGCATGTACAAATATATCACAATAAATCCAATTATTATTTATAATTACTATGTACCAATAAAATGCAATAAAATAGTCATTCTTTCTCATTTTCAGTTTATAAAAAATGAGGATCAGAGAAAAAGAATGTTGCACAAGACTGCACAATCATGGAGTAGGATAGCTTCAATTTCTATGCAGTGCATCATGTTGCAGGACCTGGGAAACTGTGAAAGACTTGTTGTTAAGTGAAAGAAGCATTCTGCACAAACATGCATATTTTAGGAGGTCATTAAAGGCAATACAGATTATGTTAATATAGTGTATTTATACAAAAACTGGACCTAGTGACAGAAAGGCAGATTGTGACCTTGGAGAGCATGTGCCTTTTAATCCTGGGAAAGCCATGGTGCAGTTGGATAAGGTTTTTGTGAATGATGAATCATGTTAATAGGGATATAGAAAATTCATTTCGGTTCATTGATTTTGAAGGGGAAGAAAGAGATAAAGAATGAATTCTGTGCCTGTGTGGGGGATGAGGGGTCCAGATGGGACTTTTGAATCATTTCAATTCTTTGAAACTTGACCAAGTTTAAAAGCTAATGTGAATGAGTTGCCTCATTTCAGGTTTAACCCTTTGTCTTGCCCATATATTATTTTACTTCTTACCCTCTTATTTCCACTTAAGAGCTTCTGAGATGCCTTCAATGGAACGGTATAAGTTTTGACTTCAATGCATATGTAGTTTTTAATGAAAGCATTGACAATTGTGAAAATATGCTAGTTATTATTAGATTTTTGCCTCTCCTTAAAAATAAGTACTGCTCAACTGATTACTGTGGATGGGTCCAGAATTTCTGTATAAATATATTAACATAAGAAGCAGTCCTTGGGGCAAACATTAGTCAAGTACCATAGCATAAAGTTCCCTGATGTGATCTATCACTAAGACCCCTAGATCGTTTTATAGACACACCTGTCTTCCCAGCATGGGGAACTATAGTTTTTGACAATAATCAAAAAGTAGAGGAATGTCTAAAACTTTGAACTCATTGCATAACAGAGAGATATTTGCTTCTTTCATCTAGCTGTCTGTGTTCTCATTAGGAGAAACAAAGGGGACTGGTTTTAACCATATGTGCCTCAGCCCTGAGGCTCAGCCAGCCCCTACTGCTGTGCCCCAGCATTTAAAGGGCCATTGATGTCCCATTATTCTTGGGACAGCTCTTTTTAGATAATATGGTCAGTACCATTTCTCACATTACCAAGCTCAGGCTCACAGAGCCTAAATCATCTCTCCAGAAATGTTTCAGGATTGGAAGGAGATTTCATTTCTCACCATCTCTTGAAAATACTGAACAGACTCTTATTAGAAAATGGGCTTCCAAGGGATAGGGTTATGGCTCAGTGGTAGAGTGCTTGCCTAGCATGCATGAGGCACTGGGTTTGATCTCTGGCACTGCATAAAAATAAAAATAAATAAAATAAAGGTA
>NW_026009681.1:0-3276 GCF_001458135.2 Marmota marmota marmota
TATATATATATAGTATGTGTACACAGTGGATTACTCCTGAGCCACAAAGAAGAATAAAAAATTGGCATTTGCTGGTAAAAGAATGGGACTAGAGACTATTATGCTAAATGAAATAAGTCAGACCCCAAAAGTCAAAGGTTTCATGTTTTCTCTCATACGTGTGATCCAAAATAAAGGGGTTAAAGAAAGAGGGGGGAGGGCAGAGAGAGAAAAGAAAAAAAAGAGGAGGGGATTCCATCAAAATAGAAAAAGAGATCATTGAACTCCATCAAGGAGACCTGCTCTGAGAAGGGAAGGACAGTGAAACGAATCTGACCTAACTTTCCTATGTAAATATATGAATATATCACAATGAATCTCCCCATTATGTATAACCACAAGAAACTAACAAAAAATAAATAAAAGCTAAATGGCAGAATGATCAGTAGAATAGAGGGAAGGGAACAGGGAGAGGGAGGAGGCAGGAAAAAAGAGAAGTACTGAGGACTGACTTAGAGCAAATTATATCCCATGTTTCTATAAGTACATCAGAAATCAATCCTAATTTTATGTATAATTTAAAATAACCAACAAAATTAAAAATGAATTCAAAATTGGGGCTGGGGTAAGTTCAGTGGCAGAGTGCATGATTAACATGTGAGAGGCCTGGAGCACAATCACTAGTTCCCTCAAATTAAAAATAAACTTAAAGATGAAAAGTGAATTTGGGTCAAAAACAAAAAAGAAAAAGAAGAAGAAAAAAAAAACAGGATGAAATACAATGAGAGTTGACTGAATAAGGAAAAACATTTGACATGTCCATCTGTCCATCTCATATATATATTCTTCTGAAGCTTATGACACACTTATAAAAAACTGATAATAATTAGTTCATAATAAAAATAGCAAATTTTACTAAATACAATAGTTATTAATAACCCACTGTAGTTATAATGAAATAAATTAGAAGTTAAAATTAAAAATAAATTGCGGACATCTAAATTAACTAAAAAATGCAAAACAAAATCTTCATTACCAATATTGGATAAAAGGAAATACCAAGAAAGGAGATTTCTGAAAAATAGGGATAATAAAAGCACTACATATCAGAATCAGTTAGGTATTTTAAGCAGTGATCTTAGATTTGTAATGAAAATTACTACAAAAATATCACCCATGCAGTTTAAAAGAAAATAAAATAGACAAAAGAATAAATGGTATACACAACAAAGGAAGATAGAAAGAAATAATAGTTCATATTACATGTAAAATGATGGTTCTTTAAAGTAGACAAATTAGCAACAGATTTTAAAAAAAGAGAGAAGAGTAAAAATAAATGAGAAATGCAAAATTAATATGCACACATAAGAAATTTCAGCAAATCACAACTTACTATATTTTGTACAATTCTATAAATAAATATACAAAAGAAAGTAAAAATTTTCCAAAGAAATCACAACAGAGGTTAAAACAGACCAACTTGCACCTCCCCCTGCTCCTTGACTAAGGATGAAATTATCACCATAAACCTATTGCAAATTAAAAATATAGTGAGTGGGAAATGCATTTAATACCTCTAACATACTGAACACCCTAGCTTAGCACCACAGTACATTGGAAATGTCTCTTGCTCTGGTGATCATATGGCCCATAGAGCTGTGACTCACTGCCACACCTCCATCACAAGGGAGTACCATGTCACATATCATTAGTCTAGAAAAAAGATCAAAATTAAAAATTCAAATAGTGGTTTCTACTGAACATGTAAGGCTTTCATACCATTGTCAAGTCAAAAGGTAAAAAGTCAGACCATCATAAGTTGGCTAAGTTGACAACTGTCTACATGTGAGAATATAGTTATCAAGATAACTATTGTATTTAAAAAAGCACTACTATGAGATGGTTTTATAGGAAAAGTTAAAAAAAAAACGCCTTTGAAGAACTATAGTGATACTTCTACGTCATTTCAGAGCAAAAGAAATTTAAAAAATTTACAAATCAAACATAAACTTGATACCAAACCTGACAAAGTTAGTACAACAAGAAGTTTATTATCACTTAAGAAAAATGAAGTAGGAAACTAGAAAAACTAAAGAAATTAAAAACCAAAGTAAGTGAAAGAATGAACACAAAAAGTATAAGAACAGAAACAAAAAAAAAAAATGAAAATCCACAAATAATAGAAAAATCAAAGAAATAAAAACTCCTTTGTAATAATCAATATGATGAATACAATTCTAGCTAGATTCATTGGAAATAAAAGGGACATATTTGAAAAGACTAAACATTAATAAAAAGATGATAAGAGAATGTTATGAAAATATACCAGAAAATAAACACCATTTATAAAATTCACAAAATTTTTAAAACAAAAAAAATTTACAAAACTGATTAAATCATACCTATATCATTTGAACAACCAATATTTATCAAAGTCAATTAACTTGCAATTAAAATCCTTCCTATAAAGAAAGCACTATATTGGAACACTAGTAATTACCAAAACGATTTAAAGATGAAATACTACTGATTGTCTATGGTTTATTGCAAATACTAAATGAGGCAACAGCACTTTCAATCTTACTTTTTGAAGTCAGCATTACCCTTAAAAAAAGATAAAACAAGAAAACTAGAGACTAATAAGCCTTATGTACATAAATGCAAAAATCCTAACAAAATATTTACTGATTAAATATGGCAACATATAAAAAGAATTATGCTAAATAAACACATGAGCTTTCTTTCCCCCAGGAATATGAGAATTATTCAACCTTCTACCAAAAATGAAAAACTATACAACACTAGATGCCTAAGTAAATTCTGGGCAATTTTCAATGCTTGTATGTCATAAAAATATATTTTTTTTTACAAAACAATAGGTAGCTTTTATTGATAGCTTAAGGTAGGCTAGATAGTCTTCAAAGCCCTCTCAGATATAATCATCAATACTAATATTATAGTTTAATTGAATGAGCTACATTTTATTATTGTTGTTGAGATTTTATAGTTGAAGGGACTAGAAGGGATTTGTATCTCCCCTTGATCTATATAAGTCTTTAGAAGTCAAGAATAGAACCCAAGTAATCTGATCGTGAACCTCTCCCTTGTAATCATTGACAGATTACAATCATTGACAGACTTTTATTCATATTTTACCTGTCTTATCATTTGAAATTTTCAGCTGGGACCAGGCAACATAGAAAACACATGTTATCTCTGTTCAAAATCATATGAGGTGAAGATGGGATTACCACAGCAAAGATGACTCAAAGCAAAGTGCCCATGGAACAGTGGCAC
>NW_026009682.1:0-11329 GCF_001458135.2 Marmota marmota marmota
GCCCATTATTGCTTGACAAGAATTCTGCCAGAATGAAGCCTTAAAGAGAACAGACTTCTGCAAGGGTGTCTGCCCAGCAACTATCTGCTTAACTTTGACACACATGTACCTTGTTATTCACCAATGTTGCCAAGACTTATTGTTTTGAAATATATGTTGTAATTCTTTTAATTTTTGCCTTTAAAAATCCTCCCAAGCCCTACTGTCCCACTGTGCTCACAGTGAGTGTGCCCGGGGTTCCCTGTGGCAGGCATCTGCCTATTGCAGTGTCATTCTACTTTCAGTCCACATCCTTGGCAGACTCTTTCTCTATTAGTTTGATTGATTCCCTCCATCCACCTGAAAGGCACAGCACTACCTGAGTTCTCCCCACTAAAGGCAGGGCTTTCACTGAAGCCACAGTTCCAGCTTCTGCAATCTCAAGAACCCTAGGAGGCTTCTGCACAGGTCTGATAGCCCCTGTTTGGGAATCCAGAGTGTTCTGACAGTCACCTGGGCATGTGGGTCAATGATACCTGAGGGGTTCTCCGGGAAGCATTTGGATATAGTTGATCTTCATTTTTGAGACAAAAGTTCAACATTAGGGTATCTGGGAACATCCCACTTTGAAAACGTTTTCATAATTTTGAGCCTAAGGTATAGAACTCTTTGAAGAATTTTAGAGAATTTCCTGTCCCTGAATAGCTCCTGCCAACACAGCTCTGCAAGCTACATCCCTCTAACCACTAGGGGGCACCATTTACACAGTGCCACTGGAAAAGTGGAGCAACTGCTGAATTCCCAGTTGCTCCTGGTGTGTTTTGTGTAGAGGCAGGCCAAGGCTAGAGCTCTCTTTGGTAGTGCTTTCCATTTTCCTCTGGCAATATTTGTTCATAAAACAGTGTATACTGCTTATGATTGTTTAAACAACAGCAGGAATTGTAAAGAAAGCTTGCATTTGTGGTTCTTGCACTTTGCCCACCCTCTTGGAACTATTGTGAAGAGTCTCAGATGCTGTTTGTGATGTCTCATATTTGATAGTGAATTATACTTATTAAACTGCACAACAAATGGTTTGAATTCCCAAGGCATGCAACATAAAAATCTTAATTTTGTAAATATTTTCCTTCCTATAATGAGATAGAGAACTGGGGGAAATAGCAACTGTCCAACTGGGATAATGTATTATCTGCACAATCACTTTGAATTGTTACTTGGAATATTGATTGAAGATGCAGATGCCTAGTAATTCTGCTACTAGATGTTTTCTACAGGAAAATACTTATACTTTCTTACAGAACACAGAACCCCTTGATACAAAGGGTCATATAAAGTAATCAAGTTAGGTGTGTTAGTTTTCCACCACTGTATCTAATACCTGTGATGAGACTTATTTTGACTTTGTGGGTGTGGTCTGGGGACTGAATTCAGGGTTCCTCTACATTGAGCTACTTTCCCAGCCATCTTTATTTTTTGAGACAGGGTCTCACTCAGTTCCTCAGGCTGGCCTTGAATTTGTGATCCTCCTGCCTCAGCCTGCCAAGTTGCTGGGATTATGGGTGTTGTCCACCACATCATGCTTCATTCATGGTTTTGGAAGTTTTAGTTCCTAGTCAGTTGGCCCCATTTTTTTTGGCCTAAGAAGTGGCAGCACATTAGAGTAAAACTATCAACCATATGACCAGGAAGTCATAGGTTGAAAGAGGGAGGGGCTAGGGCCCCATAATCCCCTTGAGAGCCTGCCTCCAATGACCTAAAGATCTCCCATTAGGCCCCACCTCATAAACATCCCACCATGTTGCTGTGTCACCACGGTAGTGACTAAACCATACCACATGTAGCTTTAAGGGATATGTAAGATCTTAGCTATCAGCACAGTGCAGTTGAAAATAATAGACTAGTCCTATGTTATTTTGAGAGTGTTCAAAGATACACTTTCCAGTGAAATATCAAGTTTCTAAATTAGTTTTACAGTATGTTGACTGAAAATGAAATAAGGAATGAAACAAAGATCTATCTTAGAATCACACATATGTATTCACCCAGTGAAAACAAGAACATGAACTAGATTTATGTATAGTAAATTAGCGACAGTTGCATTTGGACATGGAGGAAAGGTTTTATTTTATTCAATATTATGAGAAATTCTTAACTCAGTTTCTTTTTTTATTTATTTTTTAAAAGTGGTGCTAAGATTGAATGTATGCTTCAGTGGCTTCACCTACATTACATTGCCTTGTAAGCTCAACCAGCAACTGTCCATAGAGCTCTTTTCATCTTGTAAAACTGAAATTTTTTTACCATTAAAGCAGAACTCCCCAATGTCCCTTCCTCAGCCCCTGAGGACTACCATTGTATTTTTGTCTCTATGATTTTGACTACTCTAGGTACCTTGTACAAATGATATTGCTGGATATGTTAATTTTATTTTTATTATTTATCTATTTATTTTTTTGAGCAATGATCAAATTTTTTCCCACAGTACCTACTCCATTTTGCCTTCCCACCAACAGTAATATTGACCATCTTTTTACATGCTTTTGAAAATTTGTTTATTTTCTTTGGAGAAATGTCTATTCTAATCCTTTGCCTACTTTAAATTACAGTTGTGGTTCTTTATGTCTTGATATCAACACTTTATCAGATATGATTTTCAAAAGGATTATCCTATCCACAGATAGTCCTTTTATTTTCTTCCTTGTGTCCTTTGATTCACAGTTCTTTATTTAATTGTAGTCTAATATATTTTTGTTTTTGTTTTTGGTGACATACCTATGAAATTGTTGCCAAGTTCAATATTATGAAAACTTCCCCCAAGTTTTCTTGCAGCAGGTTTTATGCATTTTTTTTCCCATTTTGAGATAATTTTTGCCTATGGGGTAAAAAGTCCAAATTGATTCTTTGCACATGAATATCTAGTTTTCCTCCACCATTTGTTAACTTCTGCCTAGTGTTTCTTTTGAATCAGAAATAAATGTTCCATTTTTGTTTTCTATGTAAGAATGGATTCCTTGCAAGTGGATTAGATCACCCACAGAGGAGGAAAAGACTAAAAAAAAAAAAAAGGAGGGAGTATCAATCAAACATGTCTTTAATACTTGGTTAAGTGTGCCATGCAGAACCCCATTATTTTTTAGAATTAACAGTGCACTAGTAGCAGGGCACAGGGGTTCATGCCCTGTCATTGCAGTGACTCCTTTAGCCTGAGGCAGGAAGATCTCAATTTTGAGGCCACTTTGTAGGACCCTGTCTCAAAATAAAAATTAAAAAGGGCTGGATGAAGCTCTGTGGTAAAGCCAGTAAGACAGCTGCTGGGTTTATTTCTTGCCCTACTGAAAAAATACCAAAACAAAACAACAAAAAACAAGCCACTGGGGGGAGAGAGAGGCAGGAGGAGGAGGAGGGAATAGGGCTACTCCTTCCATTTATTTTCTTTGGTATATCTTACAGTGTTCTCTCTCTCTCTCTCTCTCTCTCTCTCTCTCTCTCTCTCTGTGTGTGCGTGTGTGTGTTTGTGTATTTTTGTTTCTCCACTTGTTATTCTACTGCTTCAACTTGTTTTTTTTTTTTCTCTTTTTTTGTAGTGGCATGTTTTGACACCCTTGTCATTTCCTTTTGTGTCATATCTGTAGTTCTTTTTCTTACAGAAAAAAAGAATTAAAGTTTCAATATGTTATTTTCATGTTAATACTAACTTAGCTTCAATCTCATAAATACACTAATCCTGTACAGTCCTATCCCCCACTTTGTATTCTCATTTTTCTTTATTTTTTAAGTCATTCTGGGATTAAACCCAGTGGTGTTCTCCCACTGAGCTACATGCTTAGACTTTTTGCTTTTTCTATTTTGAATGTGACCCAGTGGTGGAGGCTTTGCTAGTATGCCTGAGGCCTTGGCTTCAATCCTCACTACCACCAAACATACGCCCCAACAACCCTTGAAATTCTATGTCCAGTGTTTTAACACTGCCATCCCATTGGAGGGGGGATAGGAAAGGGTAATAAACATGTTCCAAAACTTGAAGTATCATTTATTTGATTGCTATGTTAAAGGATAAGCTTACTTTGAATGTCATAGTATGAGCAAAAACCAAAAATAGTCAGAATCGTCCATACATTTCCCATCCCAATGCTTATTCCCTATTTTATTTAATCTTATTTGATCCTAATCTTCCACCAATGATTTAAAGTGTTGGTTATCAGGTGGATGTGAACTGGTTTATTTGTACTTCCTTGATTACTGTTATGGCTGAACATTTTTAATTTTTTTTCTATATATTATGAATTTGTGTTAGACTAAAATCCTTTCTGAACCTGCAGATCATAATCTCATGTTCTTCTCATATTTTTAAGGATCAGCCATTAATCCATTGTTGGTTTTATTATTAAGAATCAGTTGGGAAGCAGAGCTCTACCTTGTAAAAAATCTTGGGGAACAAATGTTTTTTTCTTTCTCTGGATGCCTCTAGTATTCTTCAATTCTTTTCTTTCTGTTTTGATATGTTTTTAGCATCTTCACTTGAAGATAGTCACAAGGAAGTAGGAGGAACAAAACAAAACAGATGAAAAGAAAAACCATGGCACACATGTGGAAAAAATGATTTAGAGGTTCTTAATTGATCATTTGTACAGAATCCATCCCCAGATTTTTGAATCAGAAAAGAGCTACCAAGTAAATGCATTGCCATATATGTGAAATCAATGTAAGTCAAATCCAAAAATTTGCAAGAACATATTTTTTTTACATGACACAGGAAATACAAATTTTTCTTTGAAAATATTTCATGTCATTTCTTCACATAGGATATTGTTGACCCTTGTCACATATTTATTTCAGTGTGGCTGTGAATGTATCATATCACTTTTATGAAAAAAATCAAATATTGTGAGGCAGGTATTGGAGTAGACACCAATTAAGATGCTCTGTAATTATCCAGAATAGGAATCCTGGATTTTTATCATGGTGCTGGCTGTGAAATTAAACAGAACTAGAAAGATTGAATATTTTTAAAGGTTTAATTGGTAGTCTGCAGAGATGTTGGGTATTCTGTGAGAGGAGTTAAGGAGGACTCTATAATTTGTCTGATCAATTTTTGATGGAGATATTAGAAGTTTTTACTTGAGATCTGTTAAGTATGCCAATCAAACCTCCAAGAGGTGATCCCCTAAGATGCAGGAGAAAGTATTTGGTTCTCCAACATGTGGCACCTCATAGTATTAGTAGGTACTTTGTAGCCATTTGTTACATGAGCCAATATTTTGTTTTGGGAATTTCTGATATGATTTTTTTGAATTATTATTAAAGCTTCACAAAGTTTTATTGTATTGGGATTGCACTAATATACACTGAATCAGGTTTCCATATATCTCTCTTCTATCATTATTCATTGGTTATTGAACATATTGATTGCTTGAGACTAGGATGACATTTAATTAGAGAAAATAAGGGAATATAAGAACACTGTTGCAAACTAAAAGAATAGCAAATTCTCTGTAAGCTATGGTGTTATTGTGTTATAAAAGTTCCATGAACTGGAAACATTTCAAAGGTCCTGTAAATCAATGATGCTGTACAGATCAGTAGAAAATCTGAACAAGATAATGACTGGGAGAGAAATTTGTTTGAAAAGCAGTGTAACTGTTTAGAATGGGACCATGTGATCCAGAAGCAAGCATGCTCAGGGAGAGCATCCTAGGAGGTCTGGATATGAGAAAGGGAGCACCTTCCTTTTGGCTTCATCTTTTTGTAACAGACCTGCTAACTGATCTGTATCCATTGACAAATTATGGATGCTAGCACCTTATTTCATTGTGTCTCATTATATTGGAAGACAAAATGAGAACATGTGTTTAGAGGTACCAGTTTTGTTAAGTATAGTTACAATTTTAACCATCCTAAGTGTGGATCAAAGATTCTTCTAGATATTTACCTAAATCCATTCTGAGTTTGGAGATGTGTTCCAGGAGTGATTAAATATCAAAGAGCTTCCAGACACTCTTGCCTGTGACCCTCTACAACCCTAGATAATTAGGTTGCATAGTCTAAAAAGCATTTTGTCATTTTTAAACACATGACACAAAGCTTTGGGGATTATGGCTGGCATTGCAATTATCCTCAGTTGATGCAGGAGAAAAATGTAGACTAGAGTTCTTCTGTGCAATTATTAAGATCACACCTATAACACACTGTCTAGTATTTACAAACTTTTGTTCTGTTCATGACTTTTATATGCAATGCATTTAAGAATAATCTTACAATACATGAAGCCATGTGTTGATGGGACAACTTGAGAAAAATCAAGAAGCTGTGGGAATGTGCATAGGGTAGCTGGGGGTCTTCTCAGTCTAATTGAAGAGATTGCAGAGAGGTTGCTGGAAGACATTGAGAAGCCTGGGTTCACGTGGATAGAAGGGCTGCTGCAGATTCTGAGGAAGTTGGGAGTTGGGAATTGTTCACCATTTATAACCTGCACAATAACCTCCATGATTCAGCCCAGGAAGGATTGCCTTTTTTGGTGTATATTCCAGGTAAATAAGAAAGTTGGTGATAATGCTGAAACCAAGGTTTAAAATAAAATATGTGTCTGAAAATAATTTCTTTCTTTTTAGGTTTGGTTTCAAAATAAAAGATCCAGACTATGATGTGGAGAGAAAGAGAGAATGTTTGTTGCTAGAAGATAACATGATTTCCCTGTCCAAGGTCATCCCATTTTAGGCCACCAGGTTGTCCAGATGTGTTCAGTGGCACTGTTGTCAGAATTCATCTTCCCCCAAGCAGGCTCCACTGGAAAGAGTTGGCTTCTTTCCTATGGAGGCTTGGGGACTTCCCAGTGAAGAGAATGGCTAATGTGACTCCGTGTTCCAAAGGCATTAGAAAACAGCCAAGTTGTGCTTCACTGGGTGAAGGGGCCACAGGAAGTGAAACTTCTCCCAGTTTCAGTCAAACCATCTGCAGTCATCCTGCTTGATCTCTGCAGCATTTTGAGAGGGCCACATTCATGACAGAGGAAAGCCAGCAGAGCAGACCCTTGCCTTTGTCCTATGTTGATAGGGTGCAGGGAAAGACACAATATCAGCAGAACCAGGAGCTCTCCGGTCAGTACTGTCTATGTGAAGGAAAGCAGCAGAGTGACAGGGTTTACTAAAATCCACAGCTGCAAAAGCCCCAGGATTACCAAGAGAAGCTGCCATTTCAGGACCCACTTCTAATGTCCCAGAAGCATGGGGACTTAGGGCAGAAGATGCCCTCCTTTCTACAACAGTAGGGTGCAGGTTGCCAAAGGAATGGGGAGGCCTCATGTTCTCTGATGCAGGGCACATTTCCTCCACAAATGGAACTCAGTTCTCTGCCAGAGCCTTTTGGGCAGAGTGTCAATGATATCTGAGCATGTCTAGGTGAGCATTCAGATACTGTTGATCTGAGTTTTTGAGAAAAACTTTGAAGAAGGCAGTATCTTGAACTTCCTATTTTGAAATCATTTTCATAATTTTGAGCTTTAGGATATGAAGCACCATGAAGTCATCCAGAGAGTTTCCTGTCTCTCCATCTCCTGCCAACACAGCTCTGCAGGCTACATCCCTCAAACCACTAGGGGGCACCGTTCACACAGTGCCGGTGGAGGAGTGGAGGTGCTCTTCCTGAATTCCCAGTTGACTCCTGGGGTATTTTGTGTAGAAGTAGACCAAGGCTAGACAACTTTTTGTCAGCTCTTCCATTTTGCTGTCATAATATTTAATTACAAAACAGTGTATACCGGTTATGATCATTAAGCAACACCAGTAGTAGTGAAGAAAGCTTGCACTTGTGGTCATTGGCCTTTGCCCACCCTCTTGGGACCATTGTGAAGAGTCTCATGTCCTATGTTTGTCATGCTTCTCACATTAATGTGAAATTATAAAATAATATTAAATGACACAATAAAGCATGTTTTGTATGAATATCCAAGGCATGCAATGTACCCATCTTCATTTTATAAATATCTTCCTTTATATAATGATGCTGAAAACAGGTGGGGAAATAGCAACACTTCAACCAGGGAAATGTGTTATTTGCACAATCAATCACTTTGTATGGTCACTTGGAATTTATATTGAAGTTGCAGAAGATGCCTTGCAATTCTGTTTCTAGATGTTTCCATAGAAATATGCCATGCTTTCTTACAGAACACTAAATCCCTAGATAAGAGGGATCACATGAAATAATCAAGTTAGCTGTTTTAGTCAGTTTCCCACCACTATATCTAATACCTGTGATGAGGCTTATTTTGACCTTTTTTTTTTTCTTGTGGTCTGTGGATTGAATCCAGGTGTCCTCTCCATTAGGCTATTTACCAGCCCTCTATTTTTAAAGGCATGATCTCAGTAAGTTGCTGAGGCTGGCCTTGAGCTTGGGATCCTCCTGACTTAAGTTGCTGGAATTATAGGTGTTGTGTACCTTGCCAGGATTGGCTCATGGTTTTGGAGGTTTCAGTCTCTGGTTAGTTGTCCCCATTGCTTTGTGCCTGTGGGGAGACAGCACATCATGGTAGAATAAAACTGTCAACCACATGAAAAGGAAGTTATAGGGAGAGAGAGGGAGGGGCCAGGGCCCCACAATTCCCTTGCGGGCCTTCCTACAAAGACCTAAAGATCTTCCATTAGGCCCCACCTCTTAAATGTTCCATTATGTCCCAGTGTCACCACTGGGGACTAAACCTTTACCACATGCAGCTTTAAGAGGCATTTAAAATCTATTAGTATAGCACAGTTAAAAATAATTGAAAAGACATACATTATTTTGAGAGTGTTGTAAGATACATTTTCTAGTGAAATATCAAGTTTAAAAATCAGTTTGTACTGTGATAATTGTGAAAGTGAAAAAGGGTGAAATGGTAAATATTGTTCATGGATACACACATGTGCAGTCACCTAGTGAAAACACAAAAACATGAACCAGATTTGTATACAGTAAATAGAGAAAGTTGCATTTGGAAATGGAGGAAATAATTGTTTTTCTCCAATATTATGAAAAAATATTAACCAAGTTTTTTTTTAATATTTTTTTAAAGTGGTTCTAAGGATCCAACCCAATGTCTCACACATGCTAGGCCACCCCTCTACCACTGAGCCAGAACCCAGCCTTTAATAGAATTTCTTTTGCCTTCACTGTCTTTATATTTTGAATTTTGAAATGCTGTTTTCATTGACTGCAAGAATATATCCTAGTCATATTGATCTGCATAGATTTTTTTCCTTAAGAACACAGTGTTCATTGAGAAACCAAAGGAGCTCATGAAACATGCATCCTCTTTATGTATGGCTAGATTAAGTTCCCTAATATTTCAATTAAAATTTTTGCACCTATTTTCAGGAATTACCTCTTACTCAGTTTTTTGTTGTTTTCAGTTGCTGATAGATCTTTATTTATTATTTATTTTTGTGGTGCTGAGAACTGAACCTGGTGTCTCACACATGGTAGGCCAAGAGCTCTATTACTGTGCTACAATCCCAGCCCTCATATCCATGTTTTTGCCAAAACTGTTTTCATGCCTTAGTATCAGGTGTGTCACCTCATTAACTATTCTCTAAAATTTTGTGCAAATTTACATGTTTTTCTTTAGGAAATGTTTGGATTTTCCAGTGACTGAGTCTGACCTTTCCATTATAGGAAGAATATTCTACTAATTCTGTATTTTTTAATGATTCCAACTGGTTTTCCCTGAGTTATTTTTGGGAAGTTGAATTTTCCCAAGAATATATTTGTGAAAAATGGAAAATTTACTGTCATAAAGTTGTTTCAAATATGCTGGCAAATTTCATGGCTAGAGCAAGTGTAGTCGAGTGTTATTCCCATGTTATATGTCAGCAGTGTGTATGTTCTATTGCCCTGGTTGATTTTGCAGGCCTGCTTCAATGACAGGCTCTGAGGTCTGTCCGGGTGGGGGCAGTGCAAAGTCTCAGGGCTTGTTTCCATCAGGGGGTCTCTCTGGGGCTGTGTGGGGTTTTGTCAAAAGGCATCTGTGACTCCCAGGAGGTGGCTCTGGACTTAGTCTTAGGTGTCCAAGCTGGAACATGTTGGTGGTCAGCACATGTTGTGAGTTGGTGTCCAGGTCTTTATGGGCCTCTGCAAAGTCATCAGCACAAAATGGGGGTTACCTCAGTGACTCTATGAGGGCTTCCCTGCCAGCTCTTGCCCCTGAGAACTGAGGAGCTGGAGTGCAAGAAACAAGTTGCAGCTCTTGCCAGTCAAGTTCTGTCCTGGTCCCTTTGGACAAGGCACTGTCTGGTGATCTCCTACCAAAGCAAGGACAAAGCCATAGCAGGAAGAAGCTGGCACCATTCACTTTCTGGAGCCCTGGTGATTTAGCAGAGCAAGGCACAATCAGGCTTCACTTGCCAGATCTTATGTGGAATTTCCCACAATGCAGAGCAATGTCAGAGCATGGTTTCTGGCACGAGGTGGGACTGAATTCCCAGTAGGGCAGTTGAAATTTCTCACAGACCCAGAGTAAGAAGTTTGTTTCTGGTCACAAACAATGATACTTACTTTGCCAGGTGTATGTGAAGGGCTCCATCCAGCTCCAGCAGTGGACCAAGTTCCCCATGGACAGGGAAGCATTAAGAACAGGCACACATGATACATGGGGAGGCTGACAAGGAGACTCGGCCATTCCTGGTCACCTATGACCTCTACTTAAAAGTATGTGTGCTCCAGAGTTGCAGGATCCTTTCTAAAACCTCTCCTGTCCAAGAGGAAGCCAGGTAGATGCAGAATTCTCAGGTGAATAAAGGATTTAGTCTTTTAAAAATTGTGTCATCATTTGGCTCTGATAGGATGTGTTCAAAACAAACTCCCACATGGAATTTCACTGGTATTCCCATCAATTTACAATTGCACCAAGTAGATTTTGAACTACTTTATATATGTATTTTTGGAAAATTGGGTTCTTAAACATTGAGCCACAACACCAACAGATTATGTTTACTGTTTTTTTTTTTTTCCCCCTTAAGGTCTTGCTAAGTTGCTGAAGTAGGCTTTGTCCTTGGTGATTCTACTGCCACATTCTCCTGAGCTGCTGGGATTACATTCAAGCACCACTGTGCCCAGAGTCATGTAGCTTTTTCCTCTTCCTTCTCTTCATGGTTGGTGGATCATGACAACAGTGGTTGAAATGCAGTCATAGGAAAAGCCAGGTTTACATTTCTTTTTTTTTAAATTTATTTTTTATTGTGGGTTGTTCAAAACATTACAAATTTCTTGACATATCATATTCCACACTTTGATTCAAGTGGGTTATGAACTCCCACCTTCACCCCATACACAGATTGCAGAATCACATCAGTTACACATCCATTGATTTACATATTGCCAT